>NC_092260.1:13816674-14116674 GCF_036320965.1 Panulirus ornatus | reverse complement strand
TTAACTCTGCTACTGGGAGTGCTGGAAATACTGCCATGGTGATCCAGTCCAACGGCGATAACGAGAGACAAATCCTACTATAAACCATCGGTTGTCTTAAACACACTGTGTTGTACACCGCACTCATCGTGCGTGGAAGTCACCACCAAGCTGGAGGGGGTCGTTTGTTTTGGGAGAGGACAGACGACACGTCACCAAGGCGGTATCGCCACCACCAAAATTGTTGTCTTCCTCCCTGCTTTAGGCGAGACGGCGTCAGGAACAGACTTTTTGAGTCTTGGGGAAAAGGAAGATTCCTCCGCTTCTCCCCAGCTTCCTTACAAAACAGTCAATACAGGGAGGGAGGGATTTCCAGTCTCTCTCTCTCTCTCTCTCTCTCTCTCTCTCTCTCTCTCTCTCTCTCTCTCTCCCCGAAGTCGCCTTCTATGACATGCAAGAAATGCAGGACTACTGCTCTGTCTCTCCCTTATCCCCAGAGAGAGAGAGAGAGAGAGAGAGAGAGAGAGAGAGAGAGAGAGAGAGAGAGAGAGAGAGAGAGAGAGAGAGAGAGAGAAATTTTTTTTCCAAAACTTTGAGAAAAATGAAGTGATTTAGAGGTAACGACCCTAGAGAAGTGCGTCATACTTACTGGCAGCTCGGGCCAAGACGGTGTTAAACTTCGGAGGAAGTTCTGTTTTTTTTTTCTCTCTTTTTCTTCCCCCGTTTCTACAAGATGGACGGAAGACCATAAATGTGGCTAACAGTTTTACTCCTTCTCAGATCCTCCATTTTCCTTTATCTCTTGGTCAAGGAGGTCCATCCAGATGAGTTCTGATATTACTCTAACATAATAACCGACATGCCACAAGCATAACATGCCTAGTCATGGCCAACTGACGTCGAGAGAAAATGAAATTTGAGAAAAATACAAAAAAGAAAAATATAAAATCAAGAGCTCCTCAGGTGTCTGTAGACCTGACCCGAAAGGAGAAAATGGTTCTAGGACGAGGAAAGGACAAAAGAAGTGAGAGAATTCCTCAGTTTCGCTGTACGAGGAGAGAAGCAGGTATTATAGAGGCCAATCCTCGCTTAGTCGGCCTCCACAAAGAATCTACGGGAAGCAGCACCCGGGACGAGCGGCACGTACCCAGGCCTCGGTGGGAGGGACACATGCAGAAGACTACGAGATTCCATTCTTCATAATTACCTTCGTGCAACGAGCAGAGCATTTAAACTTTACTCTGCCTCCACTATATCTTACGCAGATGGAGAACACAGTCGCTATAATCAACAGTAATTCCAATCTGCAGTTCCCATAATTCTACGAGATTAGGAAGGACACTTTAGCCGCTACAGTTCCATTCTATGTGTACCCTCTTTAAAACAGCCCATTAACTAAATCTGATACACTAAATTCGCCTCTGTTAAGTTCCAAAGTCTAGATAACACAGTTGCCGCAGACTGGGTGTATATTTTGCCTTTCTCTTAGGGGTCGGACTCTGCTTTGGTGGAAGCCTGGGATACATATATTCTTTTTTAATCTAAACCCACTGTACGCCAGTCAACCCAAAATCATTCATTCTTAGCCTCACACGCCTGCAGCAGCAGAAGCAGCAATCAATGGAGGTAACGATTCACTTTTCGTGTTTAATAGAAAACGTTCTTACGAGTACAATTATGCGTTTAATCCCTTCTGTTAACGGTGAACAGTCTTCCCGTTAACAGTGAACAGTCGTCGTCAAGCCAACATCTGGCTAAATGTAAGAGATCATAGACCCTTAACACAGTGGGATATTAAACTAATTTCTATAAATCGTCTGCGATAATGTTCCTAACCCATGATGAAGTGGGGAAAGCTATCGTATTCTCACGATCAAATTATCGTACTCAGTGGGTAAAGTTACCGCGCGATAGGGGCTTCAGTCACGTACTCGGATGAAATTACTGTACTCAAAGGTTGCATCTTGTTCAAGAAGTCAGAGTTAACACGAAGCAGGTGTAGACTAATGGTTCATTACAGCCTCCTCATAAAAAATAAGTTAACCCACACTTTCCTGCTGCATACGAAACAGATGAAGGGTTACTGTCCTTCTGCTGAGCTTTCTGGGAAGCGAGAAGAGCTGAGCTGACCTGGGAACCCGTCCTGGAGCCCTGAGACTCATTCGCTCCCATGCCAGCAAATCTCAGGTTAACGAAGGTTACAGTCAAATCTTTAATTCTCCTGGTCGTAAGTAACTTGTATATACCAAAAGACTTCCTGACTGCATGAACTAGTAAGCCAAAAACAATGACCAGATAAACAAAGCAACATATATATAGACACACACAAATACAGACAGAAGACAGCTGTGATGCAGCAATGAAGGACAGCAGGCAGTGAATACTGAGACAGAGAGAGAGACAGACAGACAAGAAGACAGACGCAGGTACAGACAGAGCACGAGACAAGTCTCGTGTTGACACCACGGAAAAAAAAAAAAAAACCTCGTGGTCCACAGTCCACAGGTTATTCTAGGGACGACAATGTACCGGTGGCAGCAGACCCAGTGTTGTACGATGTCAATAAGGATCCTCGCGTGTCTTCACCGTCAGTCATTTTATGCACCGCCACGTTTCTATCACCATCTCTATTTCTATATTCTTTTCCCTCGCGGTATATCTTTTTGTTCCCGTTACTCACTTTTTTTTTCTTTTTCTCCACCATCCCGTCTGACGCTTCATACCGGCATCATCCACACCCCTGGACTAATGACGTATGGCATTACCACTTACGTTTAGCACCATCGCCATCGACGTCATCAACGCGGCCAATCAGACAACAGCAACAGCAACCGTAACTCCCTTCCTCTTATACCCTTAGCAGCAGTAGCGCGAGAGACCTATCTACAGCTCATCTGGTCTCCGTCTACAACCTGGACCAGCACAGACCCGCCTCGTGGCGGACCCCACTCACTCTCAGGAGGAAAAATGAATTTTGACTCGCTCGTTGAAAGCGTAACTGATTCTGAATAGTACTTGGGAAATGGAGATAACGACAGGTTTGTAGGCCATAAACGAGGTTATCTGCCAGATTCTACATTACGACAGGTGAGGTAAAGTAAGCAGGCAAACTCCCTACCCACACTCCATTTATTCTAATTGTTTTATGAGCCAGAGCTGGACTGCATATTCAAGATGTGGCCTTACTATTCACGTTGCAAAGAGAAAGAATCGATTCTGGTGTTCTATGGTCGATGTTCCTGGTTATAAAGTCGTGAATACCTTTTCCTCTATACCTTGCTAGCTGCTACACCCTCTTTAGCGTACTTCGAACCGTTGCTGATAACTACAAGATCCATATCTTCATTCACTTTGGATGGCTGATGTCGAAGAACTCTATGGTCGTGTTTATCATTTCTAGGACCAAACTTTGCTTAGGTTCATTTGCCATTTATCTGAATGTTCTGCTAATTTTTCAAATCCATTTTGAAATATTTCACGGTCTTGCCGATTCACAGCTTTACCTCCTAGTGTCAAACATTCTATCTTGACCAAAACCCCGCAAAAGAAAGAACAAAATGCATAGAAAACGATATGAAGGACAAGCTTGCTGATGTCTGCAACTACAGTTGAACAGATTTCTCCAGTGACGTCCAGTTGCCTCACTCGACTGCTCGAGGGTGATTTCATTCTTTAAACACCAACCTGAGGCAGCGTCGGCAACGCAGGTCACAGTAGCAGTACGTAACACCCCCTCCTCTTGTATCCAGCACCTCTAGCCTCACTGACGTATCTGTTCGCCCCAGTTAACCAGTCCGCCACCACGAAGTAGAGGAAGAGTCGTTCTACAGCCCTCTGCGTCCACGTCCGGTGTGAGGGCGCCAACACCTCAGTCATCAAGTGTTGCATCCAAATTCAATTCTCAGGATTCGAACCTATGCGCTCGACCCTGGGCGGCCCCGTGAATGCGTGACGGTCAGGAGCGCTAACCGCTTCACCAGGGGAGGTCCACGTCATGTCACTTCATATGTTGCTGGACGTTCATGAATGCTTCGGCAGCCAGCCAAATGCAGGTGGCCCTGACCTACGCTTCACGCCTCAGGGGCGAGATCCGAGATCGGGGATGACCTATGCCGTGTAAACCATAATGTTGTACTGGCCAGGGACACCAAGAGCTGAGGCAGACCCTGGGGAAAGGCTGGCACATGGCCCCCTTCGGGAGAAGGGCTTTGGGGAACCCCACGTGATAGGAAAGACGGTAAGACAGCAATAAATGAAAATTGCTACAAAGTCTTTTATCATATTTTCTGTCATTTAATCAATTACTTTATCAAGATCTTTAGATCACATTCCCTATTCCACCCCCCCCCCCCAAATAATAATAATAATAATAATAATAATAATAATAATAACAATAATAATCAGGACCTTGATTTTTTTTTTTTTTTTTTTTTTTGCCCCGGTACCCCCTGCTGGTAGATCCCGGATACCATTTTCTTCCTCAGCGTCAAGAGCAATATATATATACTCACTGCAAACTACGTGGTTAAGGAAAGAAAAACGATTAACGACTTAACGGTGGACTTTAGTAAATGACACATCTCAACTGTCAGGTAAGGACAATATACTGATACATCACCCAGGATGCTACTTGGGTAAAGATCTTAGATCAGGCAAAGTGAGTAATCTCCCCGAGCTAAACTGTAAGAATAAAGCCTCAGAAAGCGAATGGGAAGTGACGATACGTAATAAAAGAAACGAATGCTCTCAACCAGACGACGACCCAGAGGTGCGTTATGGTGTCCTCCTCTGACCCCAGCCTGATGGAATATGGAAAGAAGAGGAGAACGATTGTGTTTCCTTGGGGCGAGCAAGACGGAGAACCTTGTGTAAGCCAGGGGAACGAGAGGGTCGTGTTGTCATCTGTTTCCCTTATTGATAGGTCGGGTGGGGGCGCGCCCTCCGTCAGTAGCATCGCCCCTGAGATGGGAGGGTAACAGCCGGCGCGTCACTTACACGCGAGGGGTGACAGTTCACTGTCCAAGATGGGAAGGTGACAGCTTACCCACACCTCTAGAAGAGATGTTGCCGCCTCACACGTCTCTTAAATGGGATGATGATGGCGATAGCTCACACGTTTGTCGTTCCAGGTCCGTTTCGCTACAGGATTGTGCAAGCCACCTCGGCGCTGCATCTATGGCTTCAGACCAGCCTCTTAATCAGGAGTAAAAATATGGTTTCGTGGGGGTGTCAAGATGAACACGACTGTATAGGTAGACTTAATGATAATAATAAAGGTCACTTTAGTAGTGTTTTGCTGCCGTAAACAAATCTTGCAGACTATAGTATCGTGCTGAAAACCTCGGTAATCATCAACTGGTCTAGGAAAACCCCTTCTTACACGAATCAAATACAGACCACAAACACCATATAAGTGGCTACATTCAAAGGACACAGTAAAGTCAGAACCGTCCACGTGACGCAGGATGGTGCAGGAAGGTCAAGGGTCGCGCTTTAGAATGCTTCAAGTGATCGCCGAGTAGGGAGTCTTCAGGTGGGCGATGACTTGATCAGGGAGGTGGAAACGAGACTCTGGCTCAGGCAGGAGCGAGGGAGAGTGACCCAGGACAGAGGTGAAAGTGGCAAAGATTTGGGTACGGAGTCTAAATGGAGTGAAAATTCGAGCAAGTGGGAGTAAATGGGGTATGAATTTGAGGATGGCGGCGAAGACGAGTCAAAGATTCGAGTACTGTAAATGGAGATAGAATCAGGGTTCGAACAGGAGGAGGGTGGACTGAAGCCATGCTGGGGTATACGAATGTTAGGACAGCACCAGCAAAATGGCCATGCCTGTATTATATTCCTTTCCCCTCCTTATTCCTTACCCCCTGTTATATGACACACTTATTTCATCTCCTTGATTCATATGGCGCATCTTCAACCTCACTTACCCAGCAGGCAAACTTGCCCCGCTACCTACCTACTTACCAGACTCTCAATATACAGTACATATCATCAACAACCTCTACGGCCCTTGTTAATAACGGCGTGATAAACTACCACTGGTTTAAAAAGGCTCATTCTCCAACGGGGAAAACTCTGGTCTGCTGCTCCAGCTTCTTACATATCCTGCCACCTAACCACCACCTACTCATCCCACACACAAGAATATATCTAAAAAATTGTGGAGAAATATCGCCTCTTCATGTACCTAAAGATTCGCAAGATTACTTACTAATCTATGTATAAGATTACCTCGCGGACGTGGCATTATCGACTTACCTACACCATCGTTATCACCATCGGGTTGTGATCGGTACTTACTCTCCTTCTAATGTGCGTTACCAAATGACTGCAGAGCTCGCAGGGCTTTGAAGGCGTGGAGACAGTGTGCTGGAGTAACTGAAGTAAAACAAAAGGGAGGCTTCACGTTTTCCTTCATCTTCACATTTTCCTTCATCTTCATAGTCCAGTCCGTTTCTGGAGACCTTAACGTAAACCTGTGCACTTAACCAAGTAAACTACGTCTGTCTACAGTAATCGACTAAGCAAAACGAAACGTTTGATACTATTCTTTTTTCGTTCAATTCGTAAGTCAATAAAATCGAAAATAATCAAACAATTATCATTTTACTTCACTGAATCATTTCCCAAATTGCGAATTAAAGAAGAAATATATTCATCTAAACTGAATAATCATGATACAGTAAACTTTTTTCTCTCTCTCTCTCATGTGCTTCGAATACTTCTGAGAAAACGAAAATAAATTCTCAAGACATAACAAACTTTTATCCAATATTGTACTTTCATTGTTTATCAAAGTTCTCCGATTTCATGAATTATGTAAACACGGATTTTGTAGTTATTTTTTTTCTTCAATACATCCCATCCAGAATTTTGCATCTTAGGTTCTCTACAGTAATAGATACATTAAACCTCGGGCAAAGAAAAGCTTTTCAATGCTACGTCTTCTAACTTAACGTTCCTGGTGCAGTTGTTATCGTCAAGGGAACGCCACTTGCCTACCTCATTTGCGTGTCAGCACAACATAATATCTGCAGGGAGGGGGAACGTGCGAGGTGGGCCAAGGACGAATACGAAACGTGAACCAATATGGACCAAGAAGACGGTCGAATCAATACGAATGAACGAGACGGGTGAACCAACACGTACTGAGGAGAGACGGCTGGACCAGTGTAAGATTGCCAGCAGAGTCACCAGGAACGCTGGGGAATCTACCTTCATCATCGCTTAGTATTCACGTCAGGATGGAGCACACTTCATCAGAGGGGGACACGCTTCGTCGGAGGGGGAGACACACTTCATCACAGAGGGGGAGACACACTTCATCACAGAGGAGGAGACACACTTCATCACAGAGGGGGAGACACACTTCATCACAGAGGGGGAGACACACTTCATCACAGAGGGGGAGACACACTTCATCACAGAGGGGGAGACACACTTCATCACAGAGGGGGAGACACACTTCATCATAGAGGGAGGGGACACACTTCATCACAGAGGAGGAGACACACTTCATCACAGACGGGGGAGACACTTCATCACAGAGGCGGAGACACACTTCATCACAGAGGGGGAGACACACTTCATCACAGAGGGGGGGGGACACACTTCATCACAGAGGGGGGGGGAGACACACTTCATCACAGAGGGGGAGACACACTTCATCACAGAGGGGAGACACACTTCATCATAGAGGGGGGACACACTTCATCACAGAGGCGGAGACACACTTCATCACAGAGGGGGAGACACACTTCATCACAGAGGGGGGGGGGACACACTTCATCACAGAGGGGGGGGGAGACACACTTCATCACAGAGGGGGAGACACACTTCATCACAGAGGGGGAGACACACTTCATCACAGAGGGGGAGACACACTTCATCACAGAGGGGGGGACACACTTCATCACAGAGGGGGAGACACTTCATCACAGAGGGGGGGGGGGGAGACGCACTTCATCACAGAGGGGGAGACACGCTTCATCTTAACATAAGCTCAGGATTACACTGTCCACCGTAAGTTTGCTGCTCTGGTGTATGATTAACTAAACTGTTTTGATAGTCAGTCAGGAAATCATTCATGGAAACAATGTCTACCGCTCTCATGCATGAAAACTTTTTGAAACCGATTCATATGCAAATCGTATTCAAATAGGTTCTCGGGGATGTAGGGTTGTGCCACCGATGTGATCCATACGGCTCGTGTTGCCTCTACTGTCTGTCAGATGGGAGACTCGTTCATCCGGTCCATCTACCCATCTACCTTAGTATCTACCTACCTATATATTTACCGATCTACTAATCAACAACTCCAGTTTCCATTTCCACGGGGTGGATTAAGGATATATACTTATCTATTTATCTATATTTATTACACTTTGACGCTGTCTCCCGCTTTAGCGAGGTAGCGCATGGAAACAGACGAAAAATGGCCCAACCCGTCTACATACACATGTATATACATAAACGCCCTCAAACGCATATATACATACTTATTTCAACGTATACATACATATACATACTTAGACATATACATATATACACATGCACATACTCATACATGCTGCCTTCATCCATTCTCGCCGCCACCCCGCCACACATGAAACGGCACCCTCTTACCCCTGCGTGCGAGCGAGGTAGCGATAGGAAAGGACAACAAAGGCCGCCCGCATTCGTCCACTCTCAGACTAGCTGTCATGCGTAATGCACCGAAACCACAGCTCTCTTTCCACATCCAGGCCCCACAAAACTTTCCATGGTTTACCCCAGACGCTTCACATGCCCTGGTTCAATCTACTGACAGCACGTTGACCCCGGTATACCACATCGTTCAATTCACTCTCTTCCTTGCACGCCTTTCACCCTCCTGTAGTTCAGGCCCCGATCGCTCAAAATCTTTTTCACTCCATCCTTCCACCTCCAATTTGGTCTCCAACTTCTTGTTCCCTCCACCTCTGACACATATATCCTCTTTGTCAATCTTCCCTCACTCTTTCTCTCCATGTGACCAAACCATTTCAATACACCCTCTTCTGCTCTCTCAAACACACTCTTTTTACTACCACACTTCTCTCTTACCTTTTTATTACTTACTCGATCAAACCACAACATACTGTCCTCAAACATCTCATTACCAACAAATCCACCCTCCCCACAACCCTATCTATCGCCCATGCCTTACAACCATATAACATTGATGGAACCACTATTCCTTCAAACATATCCATTTTTGCTTTCCGAGACATTCCACACATTCTTCAACACTCCCAGAACCTTCGCCCCCTCCCCCACCTTGTGACTCATTTCCGCTTCCATGGTTTCCATCCGCTGCCAAATCCACTCCCAGATATCTAAAACACTTAACTTCCTCCAGTTTTTCTCCATTCAAACTTATCTCCAAATTGACTTGTCCCTCAACCCTACTGAACCCAATAACCTTGCTCTTATTCACGTATATAAGGATGACGGAAATGGATGAAAGCAGCAAGTATGAATATGTGTATGTGTATATATGTATATTTCTGTGTATATGCATGTATACGTTGAAATGTATAGGTATGTATATGTGCGTGGGTTGGGCCACTCTTTCGTCTGTTTCCTTGCGCTACCTCGCTAACGCGGGCTACGGCGATTAAGTAGTAATATATAATATATATATATATATATATATATATGTTGGAAAGGATCACAATTCATAGGAATATATATATATATATATATATATATATATATATATATATATATATATATATATATATATATATATATATATATACTGAGGGAATCAGTATTGCAGAACTGTGGTCCCAAACCCTGCAGGCTGGAAGGGAAGGGAAGGGACGTCTGACACCTGAAGGTAGATTAGTCACCGTGATTTCTTTTTCATTCTTTTTTTATGTTGAAGACTCCAGTCACGGACGAAAGTCCACATCAAGACCGGGCCTCGTAAGAAATATAAAAAGAACCATGAAAGGGAAAAAGAAGAGACAATGGAACGTACTTATGAATTATGGAGGAAGTGAAAAACCTGTCTTTTAAAATGTGCCAGGTCATACCTATTGGGAAAGACATAAGAAGGGAGAGAGTTCCAAAAGCCTCGACGTCTAGGGAAGGACACAGGTATCAAAATGGCCCACCACCCTCACGTTACCAACTGCCACACAATCATGTGACACAGCAGCTTGCTGAGTATTGCGCGGTCCAGCTAGTGGTGGGGGCACACACGCAGTCAGCTCTCGGGAGCAAAAACCAAAGTAATACCTATAGAAGAGGGAGTGAACCAACACTGTGGCGTAGGGCAAGGGGGTCAAGTTTGGGAGTTAGCCTGGGAGACTTCATAAGTCGAACCGCTTTTGACTCAACTCTGTAAGCTAAGAATGCAGATCTAGAGCCACACCAGGTGTGAGAGCAGTACTCCATTCGAGAATGGATCAATCCTTTGTACAAACGGAGCAAATGTTCAGAAGAAAAGGACTTTAGACAGCTAAACAGGCCTCCCATTTCTTTAGAGGCAGACTTGCCATATTTCCATAATGTGGGGTTTCCAAGAAAGAGTGCATGTTACAGCAATACCAAATTTTTTTACCGAGTCAAAAGGTGGAATCAGAAAACCGTCAAAGGAGAGAGGAAAGTTGTGAGGATTTGTAGATATATATAGATTGGTAGAAACTGAGTCTTGAAGGCATCAAACCTAATCATATTTCTTCTTCCTCAGTGAGATATCCTGTCCACGTCTAAGTTTATTGAGGAAGTTGTGTTAAGATGAGAGGCAGATCGAGTTAAAGAAGAAGCAGAATTGAATGATGTCGTCGGCATATGACAGCATTTTGTATCTGTACGAGAGCAAATCGTTGATTAAAAGGATAAAAAGTGTAGGTGACAGGACAGAACCTTGAGGGATAATGCTGTTAATGGAGAAAAGGGAGAGGTGGTGGGGTGCTGGTCCATCAACAACCACTTACGGAGACAGATCCGTCAGAGAGGAAGCTAGATATGAGAGGTCAAAGTGAGAGAGGAAAGCCAAAAGAAGGGAGCTTGGAGACGAGACCCCGATGCTAAACCCTGTCAAAAGCTTTGGATATGTCAAGGGTAACTACACAGGATTCCCTAGATCTTTCAGGGATGATGAGCAGACCTTAGCAAGATACTGATTTCTTTACCACATTTATAAGTAATATATCATTTGTTCTCCATCACGTCCGTTGATCAACTGTGAACCTTACGTGTGTCCTGAAATACCAAGAAATGCCTAATGTTGAACACTATGGCTTAATGTCAATCGTGTTTTTTTCTATACTGGGAAACAAACGCTCTGCACTGCTGCTTTTGATGTCATATTACCTTTAAATAGATAGACCAAGTCCCGGACTATTTTTTCTTTTAAGGAAGATGGAACTTTGTCCTAGTGGGAGAATCAAATAGCTCTCGACGACTGAGTGGTCATTCAACCTGATACCAGAATACAATTATGAATATATACACAAGAAACATGATCTGTTGGGTGCCATGGCTAATGACTGCTAAATGATATTCAACGAACAGGCTAAGCACAGATGTGAAGAGGACAAACCCTGAAGAGATTAACAACAGATTCATAAGAAATGAATGTTTGCTGTCAGACAGAACACCATGAGTAACAATCAGTCATGGGAGGCAGAGTTCGAATCCCGTGCTAAATGAAGACGTGTTGAGGATTTATGGAGTATAAGAACTCGTTTATCTTCACTTTTTAAAATTATTTCTAGATTCTTCAGGTGTATACCTGGCGAGGAACCTTGTCTTTTATCACGGTCCGTTTTCTGATAACGGATCACAAAACCAAGTGTAAGTAACGATACACCAGGTGTTACCTTGGCACTGGCCCTTGTGGTATGACAGTCCGTTCTGTTGCTGGTGTAGAGGTTTTAGTCTCTGGCGTTCATCTGCTTATGGCAGATGCGGGCGTGTGTGTGTGTGTGTGTGTGTGTGTGTGTGTGTGTGTGAGAGAGAGAGAGAGAGAGAGAGAGAGAGAGAGAGAGAGAGAGAGAGAGAGAGAGAGAGAGAGAGAGAGAGAGAGAGAGAGGGTCACGTTACCAAGAACTCGTGCACACTTCCATGCGACTATTAATTCTCATGAAAACTACGTAAGCACTCTGGGTAAGGAACTCCTACCTGTTAGGTCCCGTAGGCCACGCGATTACCACTCGACGAATCGAGGGATTGGCCTAGTGGCTTGAAGACAAAAGAAACGACTTTGTTTAATTTAGATGTAATGTAACCTACGGGAGAGGGGAATTAAGCCTAGCTAATTGTTCTCGTGTAGGCGTCGGTCTGATAATACATATCTGAGCGACAGCAGGAGCAGTGGGCATGTGTGGCTTATCATTTCTTACATATGTATACACGTTGCTTCTCGGTGGTGAGGTGGGTTATCCTACCTCTGCCAACACAAGACACTGCCATCTACCGTCAGACCAACTACCATAACCATCCATATTCCTCTACACACTCGCTCTCCTCAAGTATCGTCTTATTATTTTGACCACATTACTTAAAAGTTTTTTTTCGAGACGTCGCCTGACGTCTGCAGCTTATTTATTCTTTTTTTATTGATGAACACAGCAATTCTCTCGGTTTTCTTTATCGTTCGTGTCTATCATTCTCTGACGTCTTGTCATTTTCATCTTCTTACCAATTACCTTTTTTTTTTTTTTTTTTGGTCTCCAACATTACAACCCTCTTAAAACCCCTCCAACTTTTACTTTCCATTCCTTCCTCTCCACCCAACTTTCTTGTACCACCATTCTTCATCTCCTCTCTCTCTCTCTCTCTCTCTCTCTCTCTCTCTCTCTCTCTCTCTCTCTCTCTCTCTCTCTCTCTCCCACCATCCCTGCCTCTCTCACCCACGTCACAAGCGGTGACGCAGACCACCTGTTCCGACACCTGACCCCCACCGTGGCCTCTCGTGTTACCTGACGACTCCTAATTCCTCCTCTTTACGCCTGTCTGGAAACCGTCTGCTCCTCCTCCTTACGCCTGTCTGGAGACCGTCTGCTCCTCCTCCTTACGCCTGTCTGGAGACCGTCTGCTCCTCCTGCTTACGCCTGTCTGGAAACCGTCTGCTCCTCCTACTTACGCCTGTCTGGAGACCGTCTGCTCCCCCTCATTACGCCTGTCTGGAGACCATCTATTCTTCCTCCTTACCATTATCCGGGGACCGAATTTTATCACCTAGATTTCCCTGAAGCCTGTCCTTCCATCCTCTTCCTCTTCTGTCGTGTCGCCTAATCGTGCCATTCTCAATGACGATCTTATAATCTTCTCTTATCATCTCCTTCCCACAGACCTGGTTCTTCTGAACCTCTTCCTCCCATCGTCTCCAGACACACTCCCCTCTTCCTCTGCCGTAATTTATGAGTCTACCTCCTCCTCCGTACCTTCCTATATAGAGCATGGCCTTCCCTATAACCTTCGTCTTCCAGCGCAGGAAGCGGTCTCGAGGTCTACATCTCCTGGTGCGATTATTCTTCAGAACAAGCGCCTCACGTTCTGTTCCAGGTCCACACACCAACACTGTTATCCTCAGTGTTTGTCTTGGGATATCCTCAGCTGAGTATGCAACGCATCCCATCACCTTCTCTCGTCCACGTTACAGACTGGTGTTTATCAAGAAAGCCTTTGGCATATACTGGTCCGCCCTCCCTGACTTTTCCAGACTTGTCTAAACACTCGCATTCAGAGCCTGACGGGGAAGCTTCGCCTTCAACCTGCTCATTTTCGTATTCGCTTAAAGTCTATATAACAATTCGAATAAAACTTAAAATACATATTTTCTAGGGTTATCTATAAGTCTATAACAACACCTAGTTTCGATTTAATCTTTACGTTTCGTTATATCTCTCTGTCTTCTCCTGCCTCACTGTACATGATCCTACTTCACTGTACTTGTTCCAGCCTCACTGTACATGTCCCTGCTTCACTGTACATGTTCCTACTTCGCTGTATATGTCCCTGCCTCACAACATACGCTCCTGCCTCACTCTATGAGCTTCTTCACCGCGTAGGATTCTCTCTCACTCACACATTCCAAAATGTTTACTACAGTGTCCAGTAAGACCTGGCACACTTGTCTCGTTTATCTTGGCCAACCATTCCGTCTGCTTACCGTACACGCTCGTCTTTCCTCACTCACCCTGTGTCTCACTTACCCACAAATCCTCCTCTTCTCTCTCACTCAACCATCCTCACCCTTCGCCTTACTCATACCCTTCTCCCCTGTCTGTCGCACTCACGTACCCTCCCTCCCTCCCTGTACCTCTCACCTACATACTCACTCCTCTTTCCCTGCTACTCTTACCTCTATCTTTCTCACTCATTCCTGTTTCTCCCCTCCCCTAAGCTCATTCTTTCACTCCTCATCACCTTTATTGCTGCATTCCCTTCAGTAGTTAGTGAAATTTTCCCATTCATCATCTCATCTCTCCTGAAGGCTATCATCATCTAGGTTTATCATGTCCCATCTCCACCTCACCCTCTCGTTCACCCTCCCATTCATCCTCTGTCTTTCCTTTTATCTTGGCTCTCTCTCTCTCTCTCTCTCTCTCTCTCTCTCTCTCTCTCTCTCTCTCTCTCTCTCTCTCTCTCAATTCTTCTCTTTCACTTCAACCTTCAAAAATTGTCATCTTCTCCACCTTTTCATTTATGTCTTCTTTATTCCTTGAAGACTTACCATTTCTCTCCCCCCCCTCTCTCTCTCTCTATTCTTCTTCCAGTCACTCAAAAAAGTTCGAGTTCTGTCTGTGTTGTGTGTGTGTGTGTGTGTTGTGTGTGTGTGTGTTGTGTGTGTGTGTTGTGTGTGTGTGTGTGTGTGTGTGTGTGTGTGTGTGTGTGTGTGTGTGTGTGTGGGTTACGGCCGCTTGGTGGAGGACATTGCGTCACAATACAATCCATCGAGGGGTCCAGCTGCACAACCCGGGACCAGTGATGGTGTTGATATTATGTTATATTGGACCCGGCATCCAGGTCATGCCTTCCACGTCCTGACCTGGTTACCAACTGATGGTCACACCACACTACACCTGCCCACGACGTACGCTCCTCTATCAACCGAGCCAAACCCATTCACTATACACTTCCATTAACATTAACGTACAGATCACGGTAACGTCACGTCGCTTTACTGACAACGGGAAGGAAATATACGATACAAAAGAACGGATCCACAAACTCAATCTCTCGTAAGGTTATCATTTTGCCCAGCGTGATCACTAAAGAAGTGAGTCACAAGGATGTTCGACATGTTAATTCCAAAATCTATACGTCACACAGGTCTAAATTAACACGCTACCCTCCCAGCCATCGTTCACTGCTGACGGTCATTTGGAGCGATTTCTAGCATGAAATGGACGTCTTCCACATCGTTTCGCTCTATAATGCGGATGAGGGGACAATGTGGATGAGGGGATAATGTGGTTGAGGGGACAATGTGGATGAGGGGACAATGTGGATGAGGGGATAGTGTGGATGAGGGGATAATGTGGATGAGGGGATAATGTGGATGAGGGGATAATGTGGATGAGGTGATAATGTGGATGAGGTGATAATGTGGATGAGGGGATGATGTGGATAGGGATAATGTGGATGAGGGGATAATGTGGATGAGGGGATAATGTGGATGAGGGGATAATGCAAATGAGGGGATGATGTGGATGAGGGGAAAATGTGGATGAGGGGACAATGTGGATGAGGGGAAAATGTGGATGAGGGGACAATGTGGATGAGGGGACAATGAGATGTGCTGACTGCACTGCCTCTTTACATCCGGGGAACAAAATCGGTTTCCCTGAACTTCAAACATGATATATCATTGTTTTACAACTGCTCAACTGGAAACACTTGAGACTTCTTAATAAACCGAAGGGGAGAGAGAGAGAGAGAGAGAGAGAGAGAGAGAGAGAGAGAGAGAGAGAGAGAGAGAGAGAGAGAGAGAGAAGACATAGGGCTAGCTGTATCAGTTAACACAATGTGAGTGAGGGGGAGAGAGAGAGAGAGAGAGAGAGAGAGAGAGAGAGAGAGAGAGAGAGAGAGAGAGAGAGAGAGTTGGCTGTATCAGAGACGATACACTTGAACGCCTTTCATGGACTTTTACCTTCCACACACACACACACACACACACACACACACACACACACACACACACGCGCGCGCGCACACACCCACACACACCTACACACACACACACACACACACACACACACACACACACACACATCCACAAACACACACACACACACACACACACACACACACACACATAGCAATAAAGCTACAGTACATATATATAGAAGGTTAGGAGACGGGGCTACAAAGAGTTGAAAACTGCAACTGAGAACAGTAATCGCAAATTGTAGTCACGTTATCATTCAACACCCAGTCCTCTCCGCTCATCATCTGGGAACTCCATAGCTCCTGCCACATCGTCTCCCCATCTACATTACTCATTAGTGTACCGGCGCGGCCAAGTACAGTCGAGGGAGACAACCAAATTTACTCCACTGTAATTACCACATCCCGAATTCCAAGAGACCTTCAGTTCTCGGGGGGCGGCGCGGGGCGGAACCCTCCCTTCCTCCCTCCTCCTGCACTTCAAAATTCATCAGCTCACCGGTAATAATTAACGAGAAAAGCCCATAACCAATACTCCCCTTATAACGAGGGGCCCTAAGGGCCTTTCTCGAACGAGCCGTCACCGCTGGGTCAGCCTTGTGCCTAGTAAACTGGGCAATTAATTTTCTCCTTTCATATATTAAAACTGATTTTCGGATACATTCACCCCGGCCAGATTTCCGATATTTCTCATCCCTTTTCCGCGAGGAACTAACTTGGGTGGACTTGATCTCGAATAGCCTCCTAATTAACGGATTCTTAATCTATCATTTGTTAGCTCCTACCGCGCGCGAAACTTCGGATGCGGGATATCTGAGTGCAACTCCAGTGTTGCAATTGATCATCAACACCGCCCCGCAATTGCATCAGGTATTTGCAGAATTCTAATAAAGTCGGAGATGGATGCCATGAAGATTTATCACCTCTAGCCATCTGCCAAGCAGCTGTGAGTCTTGCGTAGCCTTTCCTCCCTCCCTCACTCACTCACTCTGCTACTCTCTCCCTCTCCTTACCTTCCCCCTCCACCTACAATTATCAGTCCAGAATGCACGGGTTTCTGATACATTCACACACGTATTGGCATAGTCTCCTTCCTCCCTCCCTCCCTCACTCTGCTACTCTCTCCTTACCTCCCCCTCAACCTACAATTTTCAGTCCAGAAAGCACGGGTTTCCGACACATTCACACACGTATTGGCATAGTCTTGTATAATGGTCTATGGCATCACGGTATAGGACATGAAGCAGCGTTTTCTCTTCTTGAAGAACACCGACCTGAGGGTCTACCGTTCGAGGCTCCGCCTGAGGCAACCTAATGAGCGGCGAGGAAAGAAGTGTCGAAAGGCAACAACAGAGAAAGATACTTAAAGATGTAGAATACCTCGAGAGACTATCTGGTCTCTTGGTAAACATCTTTTATTGTCTTGTGTCGGGTAAAACGTCCAGATTAACATCCTCTACACCAGGCATTCGTATCAACTGAAACCGATTAGATTTTTTTTTTCATCCAATATCATAGTCTTGACTTATGAAAGATAAAGGTTCAACATCTGTACACTGATGACTACAACGTTAAGTTTCGTCGGCCTTGGTGCCTCCGCTTATAAGTGCCATACACTTTGTGTTCCTTCTCTCTATATTTGATCACTTACTCTCATGAACGAGTATCTACAGCCTGTCTTTGGTCATCAGACCGCCCCATGTACGAATACTTCCTCTTTTCCTTTTCTATAACCCTGACTCTCTCTCTCTCTCTCTCTCTCACTCTCTCTCTCTCTCTCTCTCTCTCTCTCTCTCTCTCTCTCTCTCTCTCTCTCTCTCTCTCTCTCTCTCACGCTCCTTGTGCCAGCTGTGGCCACTAAGTCTACCTAACACCTCCACCAGTGCTCGCCTTGCTCGCTCTCAAGTGGCACGTCCCAGAGTACATTACGATCCTCAAATTTACCTCGTTCTCGTCAATGCACGGTGTTCCTGTGCCTCTCTTTGTAGCCAGTCATATTTGTTCTGGTTCCTGGAAGTCCATGTTCCTCTGTTCACCGGCCTTTACACATTCACTCCTCTGTTGTCCGTCTTTCCTTTTCTTCCTCGTTCCTCATCCATCGCTTCTAATCTAAATTCTTACTTATTATTCCACCAACCGTCGTACATAAGTCGCTCGAACCATTTCCTCTTCTATCTTTGTTCTCTCTGTATCTTCCTTCGCTGTTATCACACCACCATATCCCTCCCTGCCTCCCTCCAGCTCCCCGACCCACCACCATCTTGCTACCCACCGCCCCCTCCTGTTACCCTCCAAGCACCACCGCCCACCACCACCAGGTTCCTGGGGTGTCTGTCCGCCGCCTCCCCCTGCCACCCCGAAGCACCGCCGCCCACCGCCCCTCCGTGCCACACGTCACGCACGTAGCGGTTCGTCACGGGCGACGGCAGTGTTACCTTCACGCTACGCCCTAACGCCGCCCAGGTGTGTGTGTGTGTGTGTGTGTGTGTGTGTGTGTGTGTGTGTGTACTTCCGTACCACCTTTTCCTTGCAAACGTGGCGTCGTTGTCTTCCACATTCTGCCACGTCAGGCCACAAAACACTCTCCATCATCTTGTACGCAATGAAACCTTGAATTTAAGATTCTCCCTTACCGGGACGTATGCTACTGGCCGTATGTTCGTGCCTTGGCATCGTTTACCCGGTGCTAAGTCTTCGGTAACCCAGAATAGTTGATACAAGAATGACCAAAGACGAATTTGAGCGAACCGCGCAGCAGTCATCGACGGCAAACTGGAGAAGCGTTCAGTACAGTTCCCCTGCCACATATATTTCTAGTCACCTGTTGAAATAGCCCAAGTTTATGGATCTTGTGTGTCAACTGTTGAAGGGACTCCAGCTGTACTTTCTTATCCAGTTCTCACGAGCCACAAACATGAAATATTTTGGCCTCCATTCCCTTGCAAACAGCACCATCACTGGTCCAGATGTGCTCTACTGCTCTGGAGGGAGTGAAAGTTGCTGTGGGATTTTTACCCATAAATAAAATCAGTTACACTATGAGCCAAATCCCTTTTGTTCAGACTCGTTGACGGGGTATTATATCACCTCCTGACTACGTGTGCGGGTAATTTTTTGAGGAGGACCATGAGATATAATACACAGGTACACCTCACAACGAACCTTCAACGCAGCATTTAACTGTAGCAAGCTACGTTAAGAATTCTGGAATATCTTTGATAGCGACACTACGAAACCTAAGAGACTGCACACACACACACACACACACACACACACACACACACACAAATATATTTACGTGCCGAGATCACTCACACTGTACTTTTCCGTTCACATCTAGAGTTTCCTACAGTGACCAAGAGTCAAGATAACCAAATCTATTCATGAATCAACCGATTCCTTCACAGAGATCCCTTTTGGTCTTAAGAGAAGCAAGCAAGTGGCCATTTGGTCTACAAAAGAAGGCCTCTGGCCTGATCGTTAACGGTTACAATAACATACCCAAAGAATTGGACCCTCATCTTCTAGGGTTGAACCCGTCGTGCTCAAGGAGTTAATCATCGGATGGTCCTGTATCTTATGAGGCGTCAGATACAAGGAAATAACTGACTCAGGAATTAATAACCAGTGAATAACTAATAGCACCCAGGAAAGTGAATAATGAATGGCACTCAGTATTCTTGCTGACGACAACTCCCCTCACACATTATACATCTTAAATCCCTCACAACTTCTTAGTTAGCGCAGGTGTGACCGGCTGTGTTCAGGCAAGCGTACCTGACGACTTACGTGATTATCCTGTCAATGAACACACACACAACCAGGAGCTCATGGCCCGTGCATCTTACGCGAGTTCTCTTTGACGTGTTAATAATGGTTTTCACATCTGACAGACATCAGTGAAGTTCATATTCGTTGTTTGATATCATTCCCTAATTTCGATGCCCGTCAGCCTTTAATACAGTGTACATTAATTTTACGCCATCAGGTCTGCACCAGAAGCTGGCAGTGGCGACAAGGAATAAAGCCACACTTACGTACCAACGACTGCCTCCCGTGAATGCCGTTGGAGTCTGTTGTTCGAGATCTGTGCCCAATGAGGCACACCAGACACGTATTCCTATAATGGACAGAGCATTTCACTTCCCCTGGCTTTACTGTCTGGCCCTAGAAGCAGACGTCGTACCACAACATTTACAAGACGAGTCTGTCTGAACGACTGTTTCACTTGGTGCAGATCTCTACCATTACCATAACCATTCCTAATACCCAGCTCCATCCACGTCAGGCACAGTACCAGTTCCGAGGCTGGAACAAGACTCGAAACAAAGGAACACAGACGTGAAAAATAAGCCTTGACATTACGCTCTCCTGCAGAGGACGCCGCCAGTACAATATTACCTTGTGAATAGTGACGATATTGACTACCGATGGAGATCCAAAGGTCCCCTTCCGTAGGTCGCCTCTGTTCACGACTAATTAGAACGAGAGGCCACACAAACACGGGCCGGGAGGAGGAGGAGGAGGAGGAGGAGGAGGAGGAGGAGGAGGAGGAGGAGCAGCAGCAGCAGCAGCAGGACACGTGGAGGAGGAGGAAGGTCACAGGATGTAGACACAACAGACAAGGGTCGCAGAGGCGGGAATGGTCCAAAGGTGTGGAGAGAGAGAGAGAGAGAGAGAGAGAGAGAGAGAGAGAGAGAGAGAGAGAGAGAGAGAGAGAGAGAGAGAGAGAGAGAATTGTAGGAATGCTGTACCGTGTGGCCCTCAACCGGCCGAACACGTAACACACAAGTCAGGCGTAGTTTGATTTCTTCTAGATAATGGCCATGGACGAGAAGCACAGAGGGTGAGGACGCCGAAAGAAAGAAAAAAAACGATGGCAGGAATGAACGGATGCGTATAAGATCGAGGGACAGAGAACCAGGAAACTAGTAAAAAAAAATGAGTAGTATAGGTACCGTCCAGATGTCTCTTTGTTGAATAAAGAGAAACTATGGACATGTATACGTGAGAGAGCTACAGACTGACAATGTATACGTGAAAGGTCTACAGATGGACAGTATATGGGTATAAGCAGCCACGAGAGACAGGCCTCAGAAGTGGTTGTAAAAGTGAAATGATGAAATGGCAGAGAGGGGTGGAAAGGGAATGTGGTATATAGACTATATACAGCCTCATGAGACCAGAGACTTCAGCAGGAAGACAACGGTCCAAAGAAAGAATGAAGGAAGTTAAACATCTACACAAAGGCACGAACTATAAATGGACATGTGAATAAAATTCGTTGCCGGATTTTAACGTTTTCGTCGCGAAAAGCTGATGGGTATGGAAGGCCATGAAGGTAATATATATATATATATATATATATATATATATACATATATATATATATATATATATATATATATATATATAAAACGTACACATCACAGACAGCGATCCAAATGTATAAACTTTGCTCTTTGTCTCCTATAACTGAACAACACGAATGTCTATGAGTATCATTAACATTATGGAACACACCATACATAGTCACTTGTGCTACTCCATTCCCAAGATCTACTGTCTAGTTGACAGTCCTCACGGAGGCCAACTTCATTCTCATGCTTGTGTTGAAATGACCTCCACATCTGTGGGTCGCAGACTCTCACTACACCTGCAGGAGGGTGCACCCAAACGTCACATGGAAAGGGATCGCTACACCTGCAGGAAGGTGCACCCAAAGGGATCATAGTACAACCCCTCACACGACACCTGCAGGAGGGTGCACCCAAACGTCACATGGAAAGGGATCGCTACACCTGCAGGAAGGTGCACCCAAAGGGATCATAGTACAACCCCTCACACGACACCTGCAGCTGGTGGGCAATACGAAGACCCTCAAATACTGCGGCCGTCATTAACAAACATACAGATAACAGAAGCTGTTTTGATTCTCGGAGAATTTCCTCCCTTACGGGATAACAATGAAGCTGGCTGGTGTGGTCAGAAACTTGAAGTTCTTTGGCCACTACAACCCTCACGCAGGCTCCAGGTCCTAGGTAGCTGACCTGATATGTGAAGTCTGAAGACGACCTGCACGCTTCAGGTATTCTACTACGACAACTGTCGAGGAATGCGAGGAGGTCTCATGGATTTCACTTTTCCTATCTTTGTGTACATTTTAATCCGCATGTTCAAGAGTCTGTCAGATTTCGGTTACAGATGCTCTAAGCGTTCGGAGTTTGAAAACTTACAAGTGTCATCTTTTAAGAAATATAGCGAAAATGGCAACTGGGAACTTACTTTTGCAGCTTTGAACATGTGTTCTTCAATACGAGAACCAAAAAACTTATTAATAATGATCATGATATGGTCTTTAATCAAACACAAACACAAATATATATATATATATATATATATATATATATATATATATATATATATATATATATATATATATTCTTTTCAAACTATTCGCCATTTCCCGCATTAGCGAGGTAGCGTTAAGAACAGAGGACTGGGCCTTTGAGGGAATACCCTCACCTGGCCCCATTCTCTGTTCCTTCTTTTGGAAAAAAAAAAAAAAAAAAAAAAAAAAAAAAAAAAAAAATATATATATAATATATATATATTTTTTTTTTTTTTTTTTTTTTTTACTTTGTCGCTGTCTCCCGCGTTTGCGAGGTAGCGCAAGGAAACAGACGAAAGAAATGGCCCCCCCCCCCCCCATACACATGTACATACACACGTCCACACACGCAAATATACATACCTACACAGCTTTCCATGGTTTACCCCAGACGCTTCACATGCCTTGCTTCAATCCACTGACAGCACGTCAACCCCTGTATACCACATGACTCCAATTCACTCTATTTCTTGCCCTCCTTTCACCCTCCTGCATGTTCAGGCCCCGATCACACAAAATCTTTTTCACTCATCTTTCACCTAATTGGCCCAACAGCCTCGTGTCCTTCCAACCGTGACACATATGCAGGTGGGTCAAATCTGTCTCATCATCTTCCTGTGCCCAACCATTTACACAAACCCGCTTCATCGAACACGCTCCAATTTATTTACAATTTAAACCTTACAACTACCGTAAACACCTCAACACAAATTGTTCCTCAATTACGTTTTTCCGACAATCCATCCTCTGCAATCATCTATCATACAGTCATACAATACACATTGTATTACCACTATTCCCTATAACATACCCATTATTGCTTTCGAAAGTTCTCGACTTCCACACATTTTTCAAAGGCTCCCAAATTTTCGCCCCTACACCGCACCAACACTTCCGCTTCCATGGTTCAACTATGGACAATCCACTCCAAGTATTACAACTCCACTTCCTCCAGTTTTTTCCATTCAAACTCACGTCCCATTGACTTCCCTCTCCTTTGTACCTAATACCTTCCTCTTATTCATATTTCACTATTCTCTCACAGCACTTTAAACACAGTCGACGCTTCCTGCAGTTCTCACATAACACACAGGCTGTATCATCACGAACACAGATGTCACTCAACTCAGCTTGAGGATCCCAACACTTCAGGAAGTCGCCCTTTCCAGGACTCTTGCATTACCTCTTACACCACCCGATGGAAACAATTGACACCAAAATGGGAGCATCACACACCTACGCAAACCTTTAATTCTGGAAATATCCTTTCCTCTCTACATACATGACCATGCCTTATCGTCGATAAAAACTTTTCACTGCTTCACACTTGCCGTCCCACACCATACTATATAATATTAATATATTTACTTTTTTGTTTTTTTTTTTAACTACCTCCCGCATTAGCGAGGTTCAGCAGAATTCAGAGGCTGTGTTTTTTAATCCTCACCCGGCCCTCTGTTCATTTTTTGGTAAAATGTCTAAAAAAAGCGTTGGAGGGGAGGATTACGGCACTCTTCACGCATCATCTTAATCGCCATCTGGGAACTACGCAGGCTGAACGTGGGTCATATTCAATCCCTATCCAAGGAATAATATATATATATCTTAATATACATACTAAAATATATATATATATATATATATATATATATATATATATATATATCATATACGTTACTGTACTTGCACAGATATTTCAAACCTGATTCTACTTCCCCATTTCCCGTTGCAGGTAGCTAACCAGTGGCCTTAATCTCAGTTTGCCCATCTGTCTCTTGAAAAGAAAAGCCATTCTCAATACTTCAATGTTTCTAAATAGTATTCTTTCACTTATTGATATTACCACGTTACGTATTGCCAGAGTTCACCTGAATTATCATGTATTTCATTACTTGTATCCTTCGAGTCTCAGTTCCTTTAATTTTCTTTCTTCATCTCGTCATGGGCTTTTTATTTCTTTACTCAATTCTTCTTGGACCATCTACAACACTAACACACACACACACACAACACACACACAGTCTCTCACACACACACAAAGTGTACATCTCCGCAGGTAACAAATACGTACATACAACATCTTCCAACCTTCGCAGTCCATCTTCCTACCTTCGCTTCAATTCGATTCTTCGATCCATTCCTTCATAGTTCCAATCAAGTCAAGAGCAATGAATCCATACAATCTAAAAATCAAAACTGTCATCAAATGTTTCTCAAAAGACTAACCCAAGTTAGAATCAAAGATCCCCCCCCCCTTCCTGAGTCGTGGCCGTGGTCGAACTCAAAACTGAATCCATCGATCCATCCGGCCGTCCTCCTCAACCCGTACCAATGCCGACCAAATTTCAACTCACCCGACCCCCAAAACCGTTCGGTCAAAGCCCAGGCCAACTCAGCGAGAGCCAAGCCCAGAGCCGACCATCCGAAAACCACACGGGCGAGCACCACGGCAACCTCACTTAGCCCTTACACCAGCCAGTAATGGACCCGGAGCTGTAATATTATTTAGTGAATTGGTAATTGGTGCAGTTCCCATCCATTCATTTGTGATCTCGGGGTTCTGTTTGATCCGGCAGGGCTTCAGAGCAATCAAAGAGCGACGGGCGTTGTGGTGGCGAGGCACCTGCTTCAACGGCTGACGTCTCGAGTGAAATTCTGTGTATCTCTGGCGCGATGAGGGTTTTCTCCCTCCCGATACACGGTGACTGAGCGTGTGAGCTCGCTAACATGCAGCCGCGAAAGACGAACTCGTGAGGGAGACGGGGTGTTACCCGTAACTAACACACTCCAACACAGATCATTACACAGACACAGACAGACAGGTGGAAAATCAAATACATAAAAACACATCAAAACAAAAACACAAAACTGAAAGGTACAAACAAAGCACAGACAAGAGTAGATCAGAGGCGAGTGAACAAGGAGAGGAGAGGAAGAAAAAGAGGTAGAGGTTAATTGTAATGAGTTATAGGACAGACAGAGGATTTACGTAGACCAGTTATAGTATATGATAAGCAAGGAAAGATTACAGGGAGAAGATATGCTTGACAATATAACAGAAAACAGGAGGAGGAAAAAGCTAAGGAAGTACTCATCTTTTGCTGATGACGCGGCGCTGGTGAAGGATTCGTCGAGCCAGACACGGAAGTTGGTTTCCGAGTCTGGGAGAGCGTGTGCGACGAGAAGGTTGAGAGTAAATGTGAATAACAGCAATGTCATTAGGTTCAACACTGGAGAAAGTAAGGTTAATTGGGATGTAAGTTTGAACTGAACAAACTTGAAGAGAGTAAAGTGGTTTAGATAATCTACATGGAAGTGGACACGGCAGCAAATGGAACCATGGGAGTTGAAGCGAGTCACAAGGTGGGTAAGGGGGCAAAGGTCCTCGGACCACTAAGAAAAATGTGGAAAAAGAGATCACTTATGTGAGACAATGTAGATGAGTATGTTGTTGGGAAGACGGTGAATGTGTTGGAAATGAAATGTCAGGGTACAATTTTGTGGTGTGAGAAGAGCTGATCGAATAAGAAATGGCTGGGCGAGAGAGAGAAAGGTGTAATAATAATAAGAATATGGTCGAGAGGATTGAAGTGTATGTGCTGAAAGGGGTTGGACACAGACAAAATGAATGAAAAGAAGTTGGCAGAGAGAGGATATACGTGTCAAATGTGGAGGGGAAAAGAGGTTGACCTCAATGTGTGGATTACCTCCGATAGTTCAGCTGGTAGAAAGGTGGACTGTAAGCGGCAAATGTGTGGGGTAACTTTACCATGATTGGATGGTGCTCGTCACTGCATGGTGCTCACCAATGAATGGTGCTCATCACTGCATGTTATTCATCATGTACAGTGCTAATCACTTCTAGGTGCTCCTCACTGCTCATATTCTGACGATAAAACGGTTCAAATGATTCATCATGAGTGATTACCACAATCACGTATTTACGTAACTCAGATCTCCCACATCTTACAGGGTCCAGGTGAGGCAGCATTCTCATGCCCTTAATTCTTCTCTCCCCCCTAATAAGAGTGCAGTACTAAATTGTTGTTAACGATTCACTAAGCCTTCGTCTTCTGGCGGCCCATTCCCTCCCTCGTTAAACTCCTTCCAAAATGAAATAACGACCATAAGAATGAATAATGCCCTACTTATACTTACATGGTTCCTACATGTTACACTTGAACATACTTCTCTTTCGTCAATAATCTCTTCCTTTCAACAGTAGCTGACACGACAGCGGGCATAAACACACCTTACTCGTACGAACAGACACTGAATATGACATATGATTTCTCAAGTATCGTCATAATCAGCCCAAACATGCGAGAGGAGGAGAAATAGTAACATCACTATCCCCTTATGAGAGTGGCAGAGTTCGGGGTCATCCAATGGCTCACTCGACCTCCTCCACCTATCACGAACCTCACCACCTGCAGGAGGAGGATGAGGAGGAGGAGGAAGCGGCGGCGTGGCGGAGACCGGCCCGCACAGCGTGATGGCAACTCGTGACAGGTCGGATAAGATGAGTGTGGCCTTTCACTGTCCAGGTCATGTTGCTCTCGTGTATCATAATCGAGTGTGTTTCTCGCTTTACTCGACAGTTCTGAAGATAAATCCTCCTTACGGAATTATGTTTTGCTTGAGCTGTTGATGTGTTGCATGAATTAGAGTCTTATTATATGCAGGAATATCAACAATTAGACCAAAATTCATCATCATTGACCTGTAATCTTTTTTTCTTTGAACACACTTCATGTAATTTTGAGTAACTAATGTGAAGTTCGGAGTCAGGCACCATGACCTTAGCTAATAATGGTTATGAATTGCAACACCGTACTTACGGCGCACACCCCACGCTTGGCAATGTTATGCAGAGCAAAATGAACATCAAATAAAATAAGCCCAGGAATCGTGTGCACTTTAACTCCGAGCACATCACGAGGCAGAACTTACGTCCACACCTGACATGTTTCCATGACGGGGTGACGAAATGGGTGATTTAAATCTCTCCTAAAATATCACTAACTGCATATATCCACTTCAGGGATAAGGTATCGAACACACGTAAATCAATTTCTTCCCTCAGATTGACATTCGACATCACACACACACACACACACACACACACACGCCCAAGATGCAAATACCATAAAGACAACGAGCACTTAACTACTCAGTTGCCCTGCACACTCAGCGCGTAGACGCACAGAAAACATCACAACACTTTATGACCTGTGGTTGCGATACGTGGACTATATATATATATATATATATATATATATATATATATATATATTTTTCTTTTTTTTTTTTTTCATACTATTCGCCATTTCCCGCGATAGCGAGGTAGCGTTTAGAACAGAGGACTGGGCCTTTGAGGGAATATCCTCACCTGGCCCCCTTCTCTGTTCCTTCTTTTGGAAAATTAAAAAAAAAACGAGAGGGGAGGATTTCCAGCCCCCCGCTCCCTTCCCTTTTAGTCGCCTTCTACGACACGCAGGGAATACGTGGGAAGTATTCTTTCTCCCCTATCCCCAGGGATATATATATATATATATTATTGAAATGGTTTGGTCACATGGAGAGAATGAGTGACGAAAGATTGGCAAAGAGGATATATGTGTCAGAGGTGGAGGGAACGTGAAGTGGGAGACCAAATTGGAGGTGGAAGGATGGAATGAAAAATTTTTTGAGCGATCGGGGCCTGAACATACAGGAGGGTGAAAGGCGGGCAAGGAATAGAGTGAATTGGAACGATGTGGTATACCGGGGTCGACGTGCTGTCAATGGATTGAACCAAGTCATGTGAAACGCCTGGGGTAAACCATGGAGAGATTTGTTGGGCATGGATGTGGAAAGGGAGCTGTCGTTTCGGTGCATTACACATGACAGCTAGGGACCGAGTGTGAAGGAATGTGGCATTTGTTGTCTTTTCCTAGAGCTACCTCGCACGCGCGCGGGGGGGAAGGGGGTGCCATTTCATGTGTGGCGAGGTGGCGACAGAAATGAATGAAGGCAGCAAGTATGAATATGTACATTTGTATATATGTATATGTGTGTGTATGTATATGTATGTATACGTAATGTATAGGTATGTTTGTGTGCATGTGTGGGCGTTTATGTGTATACATGTGTATGTGGGTGGGTCGGGCCATTCTTTCGTCTGTTTCCTTGCGCTACCTCGCTAACGCGGGAGACAGCGACAAAGTATAATATATATATATATATATATATATATATATATATATATATATATATATATATATATATATATATATATAAATGGAAAATAGAAAAATGTTTTCGAGCAGCGAAATAAGCACAGCTTATGTTGTGACGTTAAGTAATTCAAGTAATATTTTTTTTTTAGGATGAACATGTTCACAAGTACTTACCCACCAGACTTTCACCTGAGTGGAAACATCCTGTCTGAAATATCTGGAAACACGAAACCTGTTTATAAACGAGACTTCAGCGTGAAATGGTAACCTGAATCTTATAATCCAGAGAGCACGTTGTGGGCACCAATGCTCTGTACCTGGCCTCCACTCCTATCATCATCATTCTACTTCGGCTTTAACAAGCGTGACAGAGACTACCTGGCTGTCGATGGCCATCGAATCCAACAGCAGGCACACGTAGCTGCCCCTCTATCCTCATGTGAAGTATGGAGACATAAATACTTCATCTAAACCCTCAATGATCAAGGATGATACCCGTGAACACGACATCGCGACCCTGGGGATCGAGAGAGACTTAAAAGGATTAAATCTCTTAAGAACGGAGACTTCGCAGAGACCTAATACACGCCTCGAAAATATCGCTGAATTGATATACGAGAACGATAATCGTGACGATCTTTTTTGAAATGAAAAACAATAAAAAAGAAAAACAGTTTTCGGGACAAATGAAAGGCTGAAAGATGCACCGCTGATGGGGCTACGTTTCCTTGCCAATAGATGCGCTGACCACAAATAGATGATAGTTAAATGTTGTTTACCCTTTCAAAGATCACGAAGACCCTCAAAAAACCAATTCGACAAAATTTTCATCGATGGACTCAAGGAAAAAAAATCTACATATACATGAACTCTTTTTCTATCTGCAGACGTTAATAATATCCTGGAGTGCAGAAGAGGAAGGGATACTGTAGCAAGATTTTTATAGATGGGTTTTTCCATTCGTTCCTCCGTCATGTTCAATTCCATGAAGGCGTACTTCACAAAGGCCAGCTATTTCTACCATTCATGTGACAGGTTCTTGATGGTGCCGGAGTGAGTGGAAAGTGGGGAGCAAGCCAAATCTAGTACTTCTATCCTTTATATCAGGAACAGATGAAGTTCAAAAATCAGATACGCTACACACGGGCCAACAGGCTCTGTTACAGTCTGCCCCGACGTATGTTAACACCGACGAAAGTTTTCAAACTTGGTTGTCCCATCACTCACTGTTCCTACCCTTCGTTCCTGCTTAACTGTGCTTACTTTCCCTCTCGTAATACATAAGGCGATGAGGAATTCCTCAGTCTTCTTTTTTCCTTCAGAACCTGTTCTCTCTCTCTCTCTCTCTCTCTCTCTCTCTCTCTCTCTCTCTCTCTCTCTCTCTCTCTCTCTCTCTCTCTCTCTCACACACACACACACACACAATCTTACACAACCTGTCTTCTTATTCCAGGCAACCCGCCCATGCTTCACTTCCCTACGTAACCAAACCAACGTGAAATGGTAACCTGAATTTTAGAATGCACAGAACGCCTCGCGCACACCGCTGTTTTGTACCTGGCTCTCGACACTTGAAGACTCGGTCGGTGAAGCAAAGTTGAGGTGAGAGGGAATGTGTGGGTATCATCTCGCTACCTGGCTGCCTCACATGACACAGAGGCAAATACTTTCATCGGGCTTTTACTATTTGGGTGGGAAGTGGAAAATCAATGTAGATCTGATACACCATCAGTATATGTCAGCTACGGGAAAACTGCTTAATCTTACCAGTGTTATTACAAACTTGGACAAATCGTTTTTCTGTATTGAGCGCTATTTGTTAGCAGTTTTAAGATAATTCAAAGTGATTTGGAGATTAATGTATAACTGTATAATGTATATTTTTCATAGCGGTAAGTAAATACTGAACAGTGATCCATATAGGTGAATATATATCAAGATTTTAAGAAATGCTGCTTTCACTTATCATCATCAATATTATTGTTATCATTATTATTATCATCATCATTATTGTCATTATTAATATAATTATCATTATTACCATCATTATCATTATTATCATCATCATTATTGTCATTATTAATATAATTATCATTATTACCATCATTATCATTATTATCATCATCATTATTGTCATTATTAATATAATCATTATCATTATTACCATCATTGTCATTATTATCATCATTATCATTATTGTCATTATTAATATAATTATCATCATTATTACCATCATTATCATTATTATCATCATTATCATTATTGTCATTAATATAATTATTATCATTATTACTATCATTATCATTTTTATCATCATTATTGTCATCATTAATATAATTATTATCATTATTACCATCATTATCATCATCATTATTGTCATCATTAATATAATTATTATCATTATTACCATCATTATCATTACTATAGGAAGGTCATATCTCTAATGGGGTAGCCACCCACGAAACATGATCCACAAATGCTTTAGCCTTCCAGTTTGTCATGTGTGTTCCGCCGCTTCGGTCAATTTGGACTCGCTGTGAAAATCGGCTTAGGAAATCACTACTTTAACCAATCAACAGCTCTTCATACGGGATGAGCCTTTCATAAACGTTTATAGGCCGAACGTTCACATATTCATCGCACGTAGTAAAAAAAACAAAAAAAAAAACAATTGTACTATGTGCACGATTCATCATTACACGACTTTCCATTGTTCCAGAAGAGCTGTAAATGGAGGGAATGAAATGTTCATTATTTGGCCTGACCCACAGCTTATGTTCCTGTGTGCTCAGCTGGACCCCAGCCCCACACGTACCTGGCTGGCTGGACCATAACCCCACCAGAGGAAATAGTCATACGTACGCGAGGCATAACTTACACCAACTTCATATGAACTCATTCTGTAGGAAACTCATCAGCTCACTCAGTCTTGTTAGCTTAATACAAGACAAAATAATGAATCTTTTACACATATACACAAATATATACATTCTTTTTCATACTATTCGCCATTTCCCGCGTTAACGAGGTAGCGTCAAGAACAGAGGACCGAACCTTTGAGGGAATAACCTCACTTGGCCCCTCCTCTGTTCCTTCTTTTGGAAAACTAAAAACGAGAGGGAAGGATTTCCCGGCTCCCTTCCCATTTAGTCGCCTTCTACGACACGCAGGGAATACGTGGGAACCAACCTCCTAGGAGTGAAAGAACGGCTGGGTTGACTGTGGACCGCCTGCCGCAACCAGCATTCGAACCTATCCGCTCGATCCTGGACGGCCCGCGAATGTCACGGCCAGGAACGCTAACCCCTACACCATGGAGGTCCATCTGTTCCCCCACGCTCTTGATATCACGGCTGAGTGAGCCAGAAGTGAATCCTGGACGTTGGTGAGTATCAAATGTAGTGGCGTCCCTTGTACTTTGACATCTGACTGAAACCATCCGCCAGTGATACAGGTCGTATACAACTGATGATAACCTTTTCCCATCTTACCTACGTCAGACGCACTTCACGATATCTAAAACTACGATTTAAAACATACCGTTGCATCTTAATACATGATAAATATGATTAAAATCTTTACAACTGTTTACGGACTTTATTACTCAAGGGAAAAAAAAAAAAACCCTCTGGCAACTACAGTATGAAAATATTTTGCCTTGCCACTTGCATTCGTGGCGCAACAGTAAACGCTTCACGTATCAAGTGTTACTACACCATTCAAGAGATTCAAAACCAGATTAGAATCCCACGTACCTGAACCCTAGCGTTTCAGTATGCCGTGAACCAAGCCGGCTGGGTTATTCATACGCTTCCACGTGTCAACCCATTCGGTCGACCCATTGATTTCTATTCGGGTGCAAAATTTCGCCCCCGGTTCCCCAAGCAAGCTATGCGTATGCTCCCGCTTATTCGACAGTTCTCTCTTGGTTTACTGAAACGCTAGTTGTCCTGTATTTTGCTTTGGTCGGCGTTTGCCTGACTTGAACGAGCCACCAGTTCTTCATAAAGCCATGTACGTGATTTCTATAATTACTGTACTCTTCATTCAAGCAAACTGTGCCTTTATTTTGTAAGTAACGAATTCGGTTATTTCATGTTAATCATACACGATTACATAACTTGATTTTCGCTTCTTTGTTTCGTTTTACAGATAGAAATGAAGAAAATATTGATCACATGCGAAAGTATCAAAGTTAAGATAAACTGTGGTAAGGAAAATGTGTGCCACTTTATTTTTCATCGTAAAAAATACTTTGCATTAAATTGTGCATAGATACTAGTCTACAAAGTTCGTTTGCCGTCTCGTGACAGCTCGTTTTAATGGTTCGGTACGAAAGAATCAAATTTACGAAGAATAAGGCTTCATAAGAATTACACTTTATAATACTACTTTAAAATTTACATGAAATCATACTTATTCAATTGAAAACAGACTAAAAAATATGTTCAGTGGCACAATTCAAAATAAGGGGGCTAATGTATGTATACAGTGGGGTGTGTTTGGTCTCAGACAATTTGTCTTGAACACCCGAAGAAATCTTTCAAGATGTTTCGATTGGTGATTCTAAGTCTTGATCCTGACGGCCTTAACGACCTTGGGCAATTACTGAGCCTAAGGCCCAAATAACCAACCAATGAAACAGACACACACGAACATGTTGGATATCTACCACAATTCGTATATGAAAAATATATAACCTTCTGACTTCAATCTATGTGAAGCGTTATATATGATGGAGCCACGACAATTACAGGAAGAAAAAAAACGCGAAACAAAAGTCTTTGAGGCTAATTCACATTCTCGGTTATTTTCAATCCAGTGAATGTTTACCGTTATTGCACGACAACCACCGAATGTTTGATGTTGTCATGGCGACAGCAAAGTCTATGAACCAGTTTTAATACAAATATTTCCCCTATTTTACAACCGCTCAACTTTCCAGTACCCGTTACGGAAATATCAACAGAAAACGTTATGTACGTATAATGTCAACAGAAAACGAATACATGTATAATAACTTCTTCACACGTTTGATTATCACTTGAGGATAACGACTCTCTACTTACAGCTAATGTGATTCATTTAATAAAAAACAGTTCAAAATTTTCAAGGGAGATTGTTATTTGACAGTCAGACGCTACTAATGAAGAAAAATGGAGAGTCGAAAGTCATGGACAAGGTAGATTATCTATCTTGACTTCAAGACACCATTTGAATGAAAAACACTGAAATGCTGTGAAGTTTTCTTCTATGATTAAGTGCAAATGCACCAAAACATTAAAAATGGTTTCATAAGCATCAATTAAAGTAGAGGCTCACGCTTTTTTTGGTTAAAGCTCATTTCAGTACTTTGCCGAAAAACATTATAGACGCTCATATATCAGATTTCATTTTTAGAGAAATTAAAAATATGCTTCATAAGAAATTTAAAATAGGAGTGGTTCACTGGTCTCCCGCACAGACCACCAGACGCAGGCGAGAGTTTATGATCGGTTAGCAAAGATTTTTTAACGAACACGAGTCGATCATATTCGGATATTTTTTTTTTTTTCACATTTTTACATTCTGGTATCACAGTGGTGGAATCCCTTTCCAGTACCTCAGGGCGCGGGCTGTGCCTAAATCTTTCTTATTAGTGCCTCAAAAAATTTAGTTGAGAATACTACTACCAACGTTAACATACTAGATTTAGTTCCTGGTATCAATAAGGATCTCGTTAACAACGATGAAGATGGAGAAACGTTTGGTGCAAATGATCGTCGATAAACTACTTTTAAGATAACTTTCAACACTGCAGGTAATGTTGGTCAACATGAAATTGGTCAACATGAAAGTCGCGGTGAAAAGACTATACCAATATTTCACAATGATCTTCGCGTTGCTCCCAAGTTGCAAATCTGGAACGATACCATTCATGAAAGCAATATGGAAGTAGGTTGGTCAAGCTTCAGCAAAACTTTCAAAGTCGTAGAAGGAACATATGTGCTAAAATGGTGGAACGGTGAAATAAAGAAGTGCTTATTGACTAAGAAAGTAGAAAAATTAAGAGACCAACAACCAAAATAATGAGTAAATTATTCAAATTTGCACGGAAAAAACTAAGACTAATACGTCAGAGTAAGCGGACACAGATTCAAGGAGAATATATACAAAACTGAATCTCACTTCACTGAGGAGTATGGAACAAGCAACCGGAGAAACATGGAATGGTCGACCAAATATGTTAAGGCGAGGTGTAAGTGACCAATTTGTATGGCTAAGGACATAAGGTCCTCAGCGACACAGCTCTGTGGCTTTCTTAATTCTATCAACCTCAGACAGACATATAATTATGATGCTGTCATACCTATGCGAACCTTCATTTAGACTCATACTGCCGGTAATTTTGATAAGAGAGAATTTTACAACAAGCCTTGCTGTGAGTGACACACGGGTGGACCATCTCTTGACTCTTCCCAATTCACTGGGTGAGAAGAGTGTCACATATCTTTGAAAAGTAGCGCTTGATTCCTTGACTACGGCTGAAAATAGGACTCGATTCCGAGGCTGTTCTTAGAGAACTGGTAAGGATTCAGCAACATAATATTCTGCAAGGACAGCCTTGAAATCAAGCACTGTTTTCAAACAGATAAAAGACGATTACATCCAACAAATTGGGAAAGCAAAACTTACATACCCTCACGTGTGGTGTCACTTACTGGAAGACTTTCATGCAAAATCCTCTGATCAAAGTTACCATAACTAGAAACTAAACTCACGGCGTAGTTCAAAGCAGATAAGATATCGGTCTTAATCAAATGCCCAGTGGAGGTCAGAGGTGGAGGGAGCAAGGGTGCTCGAGCAGGGTACCAAGGAGATGGGAAGATGGAGTGGAAGAAGCTTAGAGGTATCGGGTACCGGATATGCAGGAAGGTGAGAGGCATGCACGGACAACCCATGCCTAAGCCAGGTATCTATCTATCGACCAATCCCTAGGTAAGGGGGAGGATGAGGATGAACAGCTGTGTTGGCTGTAAGCCGACTGCAGCATGCAAGATTCGAGTCCAGCGTCACCGGGCATCTCAGAAGCGACTCCCACTTTCATCTTCACTATCTTGTTCTTTACTGCGTCAGGAGGAGAACCTCTTGAACGCAATGTTCAAAATAATGGTTCGAACAAGTCTGCAGATCCAACTCAAATATATTTAGTCTCATTTCTTTGTATATCACACTTTTCTTCATATTTTTTTTTTAAAGTCAGCGATTCATTTTCTTTCTTCATTTCGATAAGGACTCGCTCGCCTAGAGGGAAAAGAAATATACATATCTATCAAAGTTTGCTAGGAGAAATTTTCCGCGCCAGCGCAACTGAAGGAAAAAAAATGGAAAAAGTTGATGAGTGCTCCTGTCAGACTCGGGCTGTGGTTTTCAATTATGACTTACACAAGAAAAGGCCATTCCAGCTGAAGAGAGGAACCCAAGTGAAAGTCTCAAGTCTCGTGCGTCGACCGTCTACTGAGTTCATTAGAAAAAAAAAATTAGTCTTTCCTTCTGCTTATTAACGAGTTGAATTCTATTCGAGGACCAAGTGATGGTGTTATCCCCCAAGACTTTCACTATAATATACAGTTCCCCTGAAGAGGTTTTAAGCGTCTAGGATGCTCATAACATTACGTACGCCACATCATATGGCGACATTTCACTCAGTTTCCTCAGCCACACGAAAATAAAGATCACTTTCCTCACCACCTCCGTAACGCGAAGCAATCCTCAGTAATCAGCCTGATTAAAAGTACATCGGAGAAGAAAACTTTATTTCGCAAAAGTTTTAAGCGTAGCCTTCCTCCCATGATTTTAGAAACTTTGCAATGCCTCTCCTCCGTCATCCCTCACAGCCAGCACACTGGCTGAAAACAGAGAGAGAGAGAGAGAGAGAGAGAGAGAGAGAGAGAGAGAGAGAGAGAGAGAGAGAGAGAGAGAGAGAGAGAGAGAGAGAGAGAGAGAGAGAGAGAGAGAGAGAGAGCATTTCTGCTGAGCGCTTGGAAAAGGAAATTTCCTTGGAGATTCCAGGGCCTTCAGGCTGACAAACTTGTGTAATGTGCTGCCAGTGAGGGCGATCCACACCTGGTTGCCGTTGTCGCGGTACATGTATCTACTCGCCATGTCTAACCTGACCAAGACAGAGCACCAACCTCAACACCGTGGAAGGGTGTTACACAGCTTTTAAACCTGACCTTAAGACAGATTACGTTTTTGATTCATGAGAATATCTGACCTTAAGATAAGGCCACACCAGTCACCATATCTATAGTAGAATACCTTCAACGACAACTTCTCTTTTAAGCTTAGGGCGTCTTGCCTATTCTGTGGGGGACAACTGATACAAATAACTTGCTTACTACTGATACGAGAAGGTATTGAAATATTTAAGCAATACATAGAAGTTTTTAATGTTAAAGACATCTACGTGTGTCTCTCTCTACCCTCACCACACTAATCTGTGAGTTTCTGGTCTCTTCCACCCTCACAAACAGCTCGTTAGTACCCGGTGTCTGTTGCAGACTGACTTCCTTTTGTATTGCTAATTCGAGCTGTGATGATATGCTGTCGGGTGACAAAGGGGTGAAGCCCCAGCCACGGTAGGAGCAGCTCAAGAAGACTAAATATTTGAGATCTCAGAAAATAGTCTTCTCGGAGTGGCTGAAGCTGATCAAACGATTTTTGTCGTCCCAAAGTTTTACCACAAGTTATGTTCACTCGTTCGCTGGGAATCATTGTCTTTAATGGGGAGACCAGAAATCACTAATGGATGAAATGTAGGAACATAAGGAACATCTGTTGGATGTGATGGAGAATGAGCAAACCGTACTAACGTTTATGTACTACATGTAATGTGTACACACACGTGTGGGAGACACTATACCCACTAGACGCTCTAGGACAACCCCATCACGTTAGAGGGTCGTACGCCACGCAGTTGAGACACGCTAGAGAGAAGTAATAGCTGGGCGTGCAGGGGCGACTGGGGGCTGGGAGGCCGTGTGAATTGGCTGTTTGAGACAGATACAAGATAGTGCAGGAGGTGAGAGAAGAGGGGTTGGCAAGAGGGAAGAGACGCGAGAGAGTTCGAGGGAAACACTAAGAGGACCAGGAAGAGGAGGAGGAGGATGAGGAGAAAGGTTCAGTAACTGCAGAAGGAGAAAAGATTAGGTAAAGTTGTTGCTGGTATTATGTAAGAGAAAGAAAACCTTTCCAGGAACGAGAAAGAAATTAAGGGGAAGAGAAAAGTGACGAGGGAAACTCTAGTTGGAGGGAAGGAGCCAGGACTTAAACCCAGCTTGTTTTGGGGAGGTGAGATAAATGAAGATGAAATATTTCCTCGGAACACCAGGGAAAAAAAGGTTAACGTTATGTAAAAGCTCTATTGACGTTGCTGTTACATGCTGGAAACTCATGAGAGCAAAATCACTTCACATATTCTTTTAACAAGAAAAGCCAGAAAAGTGAGCGAAAAAAAAAATGTGCTGTATGCTAAAGAAAATGAAACTTTAAAAGAACGTGTCTTTAAAACCACGTATTTTACACCTTCTTGTGAGAGAACAGCTTATTCCAAAACCGTCTTGATAAGGTCAGACCTGTACTGACCACAGCACATGATGACACCAATGTATAGGACCAAAGAAAAGTTACATGAAACGTGAATACAAGGTCTATCCTTACACCACCATACCTTGCAGGCCAGCAAGAATAAACGGGTTAAATGACTTCACTGGAACCTGGAAGAAGGTCTGGAGGTTATAAGTATATTCCTGGATTTGATGGCTAACCACCAGCTATCACTATCTACTGCCCATAAAGCCAGAATCCCTACGATACCTCTCACACACGTAAAAAGTAACACACACACACACACACACACACACACACATACACACACACACACACACACACACACACATATATATATATATATATATATATATATATATATATATATATATATATATATATATATACATATCATTGTTATCTAATACTGTGCATGTCCTGGCGATCATGGCTTACACAGAAGTGGGTAGCTGACCCGATGGTGAATGTGTGGCAGCCGACGCATGAAGATTCCTCAGCCAGTGTAATAAAACGCGTGCGGTGTTTACAGTCGCAACCCAGCAAGCGTAGCACAGTATGCAAATTCGGGTGTCGAGGAAATCCTCCACGAGGAGAACATACAATATGATCCAGAGGATGTCTGAAGGACGAAGCGAAGAGCAGCCCAAAGTCGTCCATAATGGAAAAGACGATTAGTAAACGAAGAATGAAAATCTTTGCTATACACAAGTAAATAGAGAAGAAACTTGAAGAAGAAGAGGAAGAAGAAGAAGAAGAAGAAGAAGAAGAAGAAGAAGAAGACTCAATTAATTTTGGGATCAAGCTGGATGGTTACGTAGCATCTTAAACATGAGAATCAGACCAGGAGTTATAGTGATCCGCCGTCACTATATGCCGTGTGGAGTAGAACTTGCGAGCGAGCGATACTGAGCAAAGTTCGAGCAGATGTTAGTAGTGTTCGGTGGTCTTGAACGGCGGGTGGCACAGAGCTGAGCCGGGAGGAAGCAGGGAAGGGGGTAATGACAGCCAGGGGTGACTGTTTCTGAAGGCGGAGTCATCGCGTGCGCTGGAATTCACCCTAATTAATCATCTTTACAATTACGCGGGAAACTACCTTAGTCTGAGGGAGGGACTGGAGCACGCATCATGACAGAAGGGCAATGATCAGATGAGGGAGAAAGAAATCCTGTCCGAGTACGTTTTATATAATAATAATAATAATGAAATGATAAAAGTATGTTGTAGGAATACTTTTAAAGAATAATTGTGTAACGAGATTAATGACTTGTGAACGAGTGTGACACCACCACAACCATCACCAACCACAACTATCATCACAACCATCACTACCACCACCAGGTCCTCGCCTCCCACAGCCACCGGGGGTGACGGTGACGGCAACAGGAGGTGTGACGGTGGCGGCCGGAAGGAAAAGGGAGGTGTCCTTCCGGCCAGGACCTTCACCCCCAGCACGTGGCAACCCTCGTCCCCTGCACGCGCCATGCGCACGCGCACGCAAACCAGCCAACACTCCTTGGCCAAAGCGCCTACGCCCAAGCACACACTAGCGACACGGGAAGGTGTGGGTGGGAGGGGGAGTCGATCCGTGAGATGAAGAGGGAATCACCAATGTACACGATGAAAGGTGCCATGCTAGCGACAAGCCCTCCTTCAACCTCCTCCACACGACAGCACGACCTCTGAGCCCAACGGTACAGCCCTTGTGAGCTACGGTACGATCAAGGGTTGCAACGCCCTGCTTTATGGGCTTAAAGTTAACGTAACCAAGGTGCAGTCAGGCTCCTGTAGGACTGTGTGCTCACGATTGGTCGATGGTTGGCGCAGAGGCGATACTGTCTCGAAGCACTTGAGAACGGCAATGCCATGTAACTGGCTAACACTTGATTAACGAGCGAGTAAAGATGCTTTGAGAGGCAATATAAACGTGGACGGGAGATGCGACGAGTACTGAAATGAAGATGGCCACTGAGGACAGCTATGCTGTTCTGAGGATGATGATGTGAGGCATAACAGTGGCGATTCGAAGTTCCTTACAGCTGGAGCAGACGACATCACTGGTAGATTCATAACAGGGAGGGTTCGGTGGGCCGGAGGAAGAGGCGTATGTGAACATAACATAACCACCAACCCAACCCTGGCGACCACCAGAAGCAGCGACCACTTTATTGGCAGCACATGTCCACCTGAGCACAAGGAACAGTATAGTATAATCTGATTATACCCCACAGGTGCTGTCGAAGCTGACTACCCAAGCTTTTAGGCTAACCAACAAACATATCGGTTCTACCTCCTGAGTTCTCTCAGACCAGACTTATATTTACCATCCGCATGTAATATGACAGACCAAAAGCTATACTGTGCATCGGCTCTAATGGAATCACTATCGATACAACTTAAGTTGATAAAGGAGAAGAGTTTTGTTCCAGAAGCTTCACGTGATTACTGCCCAGCCGTTGTCAAGTTAAGGTGAGCCGTTGTAATGTCAGTTTCTTCCTCCAATGTTAGACTCTGGAACTCACTTTCGTTCGCAAGTCTTTCATAACAGCTCCGACCTCCCCCTTTTTATGGGTCAGGTTTGCTGCTGCCTCCACACTTTTAGATTATTTTTCCTCTTCTCTGTTTACCTGACTATCACTTCACTCATTATTCTTCTTATTTATTTAAGACCTGTCCTTAGAAAAGACTTCTGTCCATGACAAAGACCTTCGCCATGAAAAATGAAAGAAATATATATTACGCTAAAACGAAGTCAGATGAAGAATGATCTAAGGTATTTTTCCAGAACCAATCGTCCAGTGGAAGGCATTCCAGCATTTCAACGCATACCTGGGAAACCTTGTATAAAATCATGATCAACAATGATTTGGCTCTAACCTCGGCAACCGATCATGACATGGGTTCATAACTACATCTTATGCGAATATCACCCTCTAACTCTTTCCTCCCACACAGTCTCACAAGAAAACGCGCGACGATGGGTCAAGGAAATATTAAAGACTGGGAGACACTGCTGGGGGATCGACACGCTCTGGCCAGCTTGGTAGGAGAGGCAAGTCATGATGTTCGACCAAAACACTGTGCGTGCCCTGTGCTAAGGATGAGGAGGGAATCATGATCACCTCGGTGGAACTGAAGATTAGCCGGGGAAAGAACAGAGGAATCAAAGTGTGAGATCACCTTGGGATATTGATGCAAACACTTGACAGACACACGAGGGAGGACTGTGAATCAGTTTAAGCATCACAGTCAAACAAGAACATTTGGTTCATGAACAGGGATATGCTTAAGTAAATAAACACAACGTATGCGAGACAGTCTTGAATGAAGGTACGCTTGTGAGGATCCTCCATTCAAAGAAGCATACAGACAAATTCAGAGGAATGCAAAAATGCAGAACAAAACTGGCGCCTGAATGGTCGGGTCTGGGTTACTTATGAAGGTTGAAAGGATTGCAATTACTTCCTATGAAAAGTAGGAGGGGAAGAGGGGATCTTGTTATGACGCAGAAGATTCTAAATAGACGAAGTGATTCAGAGGACGATACATTTTTCAAAGCTGGGATGGAAAAGACTAAGGGAGCTATGAAGACACAAAAAAAGGGTAACAATTAGAAGGGATGCACGCAAATATAACGGAATGATAAGCAGTGGGAATTCATTATGTGAGCATGTAGTGTGTGTGTGCATGGAACGTGGATATTATCAAAGCAAGGCTGGACCAGCATATGGATTTGAGGGGAGAGACAATATGGCCATTTGTTCATCTCCCGTAGGTACAGTTATGTTAAAAACAGAAAACGATGTTGAGGGTACAAGCATTTTATGGGGACATATTCAAGGTGTAGAGCGGGGGAGGACGGATGAACGAGCGATAACCGGGGAACAGCAGTGAGCGGATGGTCGAGGATGGATGAATGCAGTGAGAGTGTGGGCAGGGAGGAAGAGGGAATGTCGTTGTTCGAGATTAAACCTCCCTAGGGCGGACCGCCGGTGGTGAGGGACCTAAGCACTGAGTCTAGGGGGTTGGGCTTGTTATCCCACCGGGCCTCCACGAGAGCCAGGCTCCCTCTGGAGAGGGAATACTTGAGAGAGATCATGTAAATGACGCCACACCACCCACCCGGTGTACCCTGCTGCCTGAGCGGCCATGGCGGGACACGGGCGGGAGGCGGAGGGTCACCATCGCTCCACACAACGCCACTACAGCGTTAATTATCGACAAACTTCCTGTCAGGGCCACTCGCCGCGCTGGTCCGGATATCCGGGAGATTAGCTGTGTTATATGATAATGGGCCATTCTTCGGCGAATTTCGGGTCGAATGAGAACCGCAGGTGACAATGAGGCGATGCAGAATCCTCGGGTGGGAACCGCTGGACCGCTAACAGTACACAGAACCGATAACATCAGCAAACATGCGAACTCGCATGATGCTCATGAAATCCGGTAGTTTTTATATCATGGTATGATCAACCTGGCTGTTAAAGGCAGTCTTAAAGTTCCATCGACCTTCACATACAAGAGTGGGCAGACCTTCACATACAGTACTGGGGAGACCTTCACATACAGTACTGGGGGCACCTTCACATACAGTACTGGGGAGGCGACGGAAATCTACCCTCTCTCAGATCTGCCTCTCACGCCTCTCGTTTTCCCTGATCACAGCAGCCTCACAGCTCCGGCTGTGAGGACTCTCGGGAACAGTAAAAGATATCTGCCGAACGTCTGTTGCCTGGATGTGTACACCATACAGCAAGATCATAAACATATGGCCCTTGAGCATTTGAGGTACAGCATACACCCCATCTCTGCCTCGGCAAACATACCAATACAGTCTACGAGTTTCAGTTATGAAATGTTACAGCTATACCATAGAATACATGAGCAAATTAACTAGTCAAATAACGCACTCGTATAAACACATATAAACAAACGCTCCCATGCCCTCTGCGGTGTTCGATCGGATTTTGGCACAACAGCCTTATTTTGCACAAATTGTAGATAAAGACAAATAATAATAACTTCTGATTAAGATACCCCATGACTAACGAAACACAAAAATATTCGAGTCGGGTCAATACGTCCAGTCGTGACAAAACTAAGGGAATCTTACCCTTCACAAGACGGGCATAGTGACGAATTTGGAATACGTGAGGCACTGATGAATAAACATACCGGACCTAACAAAGGATAGGCTAAGTCTGGAGAAGTTAGGAAAGTCATTCTCAAACGTCAGTCAATTCACAGTAAACTGTAAAAACTTCATGACGAAGAATCACTGAAGTTGGTCGAACCTAATTTATATTACAATTAGCGAGGAGAGAAAGAGTTCTCCTGGAATGACAGATTCTGAAATAAATGACAAGAACACAATCCTGCACCATGTCTCACCTTGAAGTGGGCAGGATCTTATACGACATAGGCCTGATGATGCACACCATAGCTCCACTCCCGGTCCGCTCACGGTTCGCTCTCACACCGGTTAAACATTATTACAAGCATTTCAATGGGGGTCATGCACACTATCGCTCACGGTTCGCTCTGGCTGCCATCACGCGCAAGCAACGGTCATCTCAAAAGACATGTTAAGCGGAGCAGGAGCGGCCCGTGACCGGAGCGTGAGCGACAGCGTGCATTACCCAACGGTCTCGCTCCAGTCTTGGCCCGGTCGTCAGTGAGGTGGGAGGCTCTCTCTCCATCCTTCCCTATGTGGGATTATGGAAGAATTTGCTCTCATCATCAATCAGATGAGGATAGAGAGGGGTGAAAGTCCCCCCTCAATTTTTCTCTCCTCTAACATTGGATAGAGACAGCCAAGTTTATCCTTCCTGTTTTGTTTGTTTCTTCCTCCTCTCCGTCCAGGGCTATGGCGATCATAGCCAACGCAGACGAAGAAAAAAGATCATTCTCCCACTGCCAGACGCACTGACACTAGACAGCCTGCGACAAGAGTGGACTGGGATGACCGGTGCTTGAGCGTACCGTGAGCGGAGCGGTAAGTATGCATTACCCATGACCGTGAGCGGAGTGAGAGCGTCAAGAAGGAGGAGGTACAGCGTGCATCAGGTCATACGGGGCTGACCCGACTGTTCTCCACTAAGTGCAAGAGGTAGAGAGAGAGAGAGAGAGAGAGAGAGAGAGAGAGAGAGAGAGAGAGAGAGAGAGAGAGAGAGAGAGAGAGAGAGAGAGAGGATAAAAATACACGTCCTCAGTGCTGAATGGGACATGCGACTCTTAGCATCTGTTGCATAATCCGATAACCGTGTGAGCTGCTGAATTTTACACCTTTAGCTACTTTGTCGTTGAAAACGTCTCTCGTTCGCGTTCTTCGTGCACTGCCATTGAGAGAGAGAGAGAGAGAGAGAGAGAGAGAGAGAGAGAGAGAGAGAGAGAGAGAGAGAGAGAGAGAGAGAGAGAGAGAGAGAGAGAGAGAGCCTTTTCTTACAGCGCCAGTCTGAACATCATTCCGAATGAAATACTGTTGAGGGGGAATATCTATTATGGTGCTGCAAATATTCCATGCCTCCCGGCCATACTTCATAAAAGGCTGCCTCCTCCTTCCAGCACCTCCGCCAAGATATTTCGCCCCAGTCATCCCCTGGACAGAGAGGCACAGTCCCTCGCATTCTTGCAGTATGTCTGCTGGTCTTCCTATACATCCCTCACTGGCCTTACTCGCGTGCACCTCCTGCCAACCCACCATCCACCCACACAACTTCAGCAAGTCGTTCTCTACCTCAGCATTTACACTACCATTACCTCAGGCTGTAGCGTATTCAGTCTCCTGATCGCCTCTTCTTCCTGGAATTCATTCTCAACCGCTTCAGTAATCATCTATTGACCTTATACATTCAGTGTATTTGCTTGGTGATATAAAGTGTTTGCATTCTATCATAACGTAATCGCGGTTTATTCCTACTACTGATTATCATTGGGCCGTGCAGAAGACGACACCAGCCTTGTATTCACAGGATAAGAATGTACATATAGACTCCCCTCATAGTTAAATTATATAAACCTGACATATCATGAACTGAACACACTTGCCTACCCGAATAATTCGCATTTTTTTGTTGATATGCCATAAATTGATTGGTGTATTGACAATCTGTTATGGATATGTTTGTGTAACTGTAGTCTGCATTTAGCAACATAGTTAAATACATCCAGACTTAGCCCATGAGGAGGACATTCTTGCTTTGAAATATATCAACAACCCGTTTTTCAGAATAATTTGTCACAAGATCATTTAATCAGTATAATGCAATGTATATATACTGTGTCATTGGGATTAGCGTCAGCCGCAGGTTGCAGGAGCCTTCAGAAAGATGTACTGCATAACATCAGGACTTTTTTCTGAGAAGTTGGCCCTGGGTTAATAATACATAGAAATAAATAGATTCAACACATCACTGGGTCAGAGTGACATTAGTGGGATAGCTATATACGTACACCCACTCACTCTGCATGATCCTCCACAAACGACTGGTCCAACAGCATTTTCTCCCATGACGTCACCCAGACAAAGTTTCAGTACAAGGAGGCCATCCGCCTGTGTTTCAATATAAAGTCTTTATGGTCGCACTGATTCCTACATAATTTGCAGCATGAATGTCTTACCTGTGAGGTAAGATACCTGGATTAACAACCATTCGGCAATGGACAGTCCATGGATCCAACGACGTACGTCAGTTCATTGCATGGATCCTGGCTTAGTATCTAGACATCTTTTAACAAGACATGCAATGCAACATACACATGTGTGCATACTGCCTCCACTCCTAACATGGAAGCAAGATTCTACTCCCATACCTGGGACAGTTCTAACTCCCTGAGTGTTACGGCTTCGAGGCCTTGAGCCACTTTCCCATAACCGGGCAACTGGTTGTCTTTCTTCTACTTCAGTTTCTGTTTTCTGAGAGCGAACTGCATTCATACCTCGGCTGTTGAAACCGCAACAATTGCAACCCGTCTTTATTCAAATGAAAAGTTTCCAATTCCTTAAAAGTCCTTAGACTATTATTTTCCTTTTTTTCTTTTACGATTTGATCTTAGTAAAGTCCTCTATCCACGACTGTAGTAGCTCTGTCGTGAAATATAAGGTCGATGTTTCATAGTTTTTCCTAGCCTCTCGATCTTGTCCTTTCACCAACATAGTCGATCTTCAACTTTGCAAAGAGAAAGTCATTCACGTCGGTAAGGTATCTGACATTCATGCACAATCATGTAGCTACTTAAGTATTCCAGGACACCTTACATCCTGCACGAAGGTAGAGGGAAAAAGAGACGTTTTGTTACGTCCTTTGGCGAGGTAGACAAACTCCGCCCTATCAGTCATGGGCGTCTGGCTGCGACACAGGTGATCACATCAGGTCGTCCCATCATTTTCGAATGAGGTGAGAGCAGAGCCGTGGGTCACTCACGATGACCCCCAGGAGTCCGTGAGGGTATCAAAACCATCGAGAGGAATGACCCAGCGTGACCCATAGCGATGTGCTCCCCATGACAGAATGGTTCCCCATGACCCAGGTCAACATGAGGAGTTGGAGAAGTGTTGAACGGACTTGTAGAAGACTGACAGAGGTGAGGAAACCAGATGACAATGTTATAAACAGACACAGCGATGTTAACTGACATCAAGGTGGATCCTATCGTTCCTAATGATCACAATTTCCTCTTTTATGGAAGTTAAGTAATGTGTTTTGAGTAACTGCTTACTTCCTAATTGGAAATTACCTATCAGGGGAGGGGAGTTGGTACACTCGTAGGGGACCCCACCTTGAGAGAGAGAGAGAGAGAGAGAGAGAGAGAGAGAGAGAGAGAGAGAGAGAGAGAGAGAGAGAGAGAGAGAGAGAGAAAGTGTGTGTGTGTGTGTCACTGGACCTGTTAATACACACATTATGCTCAGTGTCATTACACTTTCAAACGAGGGCTCAACTTCCGCAGCGGCTGTGGACATCCATACCGTCAGTCACAATACTATAACTCTACTTCACTTAGTGGCTCACCTACATGTCGTCTCGCACCTGATACTGTTGCTGCTTGGGGGAGAGAAAAAAAAGAAAATGTCCCCTTACAGGAAATGGGAAGAAATTAGGCTTAGGAGAAAAAGTAGCGAGGAAGGGGATTAGTGGAAGAGGGACAAAGCCCTGGGTCTTAACGCTGATGGGCCGACGCTGGTGTTTATATGGGTAACATCCCAGGTGGTGCTTTGTGATGATGACTCCGCCACCTGCACGCTGGTTAATGTGTGAGCTGCTGGAGACACTGTGGACTTAGCGGTAACCAGAGGCAACCTCCTCCCTCAGTACACTCATTACGTTCATCTTGTGGTCATAGAAGGATATGATCTGTTATACCTGGGTGTTAATGCTGCACATAATGTTGCCACTGAACACTTCTTTATACCGTTGCTATTTACAACATAACTAGAGTCTTACACTTCTGCACCATGACTAAAGCCTTATACCCAACTTTTGAACTACTAATCGTAAGATTTCATCTTTTCTTCACTAGAGCTGAACCGAAATTCCAGAATTTGTAACTGCCTAGAACTTATATAGTTCCCTTCTACATGGAAGTAAATATCTCTTTAATCTTTCACCACAAAACAAAGGTACTGTAAATATTCCTTAAAAGTGAAGCACATTCTTATGAGGTAATTCAAAATGGCTTTTCTCGATCCCAAACCCGACGATGTCCCTTTATATCCTCTCGTCCATGCAAGTGGTACACACGCGAGAGAGCCCCACACACCAGAGGACCTGGTGATGTGTGGCTAGGTCGCTTGCAGCAAGACAGTAATTGTGTCGTGAATGTCCGACCTGTCTGTATAGACGGATGATACAGCAGGTGGTGTCACATGCTGCCAATATCCTCCGTGGTGACGGCTCATGCATCCCCCTGAGGCAATGGATACTGTATCCTCCCCTGAGGTAATGGATACACCATCCCCCTGAGGCGACAGCTACTGTATTCATAGGGATAACGAGCACTGTATTCCCCCCCCCCCTTCCCTTAAAGTGACGGGTACTCTACCTTCCTGGCATAACGGTTACTATATCAACCTAAGTTTAGACAACGTTTTATAAATCCATTCTTCATCTACAAGTGAAACGCTTCACATTTCTGCGAGTGGGATGTAATGAGGTTTTCAGTCATGTTGTTTGTGTGTGGCTAAAGTTAGTAATTTTAATCACTCCACAAGGGTCTTCCTTTCCATTCTATTTCCATCCCTTGACCCTCTTCTTTCTGTACGTGCACCTTCCACGCCCCAAGGCGTGTGGCCTAAGGAGTAAGCCTTCAAGTTCCATTTCCTCCTCATTGTGGCTTGGAGGAATAAGACTTCGAGTAGTGGATCTTTCTCTTGGCTTTGCGTCCTCCCTGCCCTTCCCCCCCAGGAGCCTCGGCCAGAGCTGGTTTATGACGTCTGGATGCGTCACTCTTCTTTTTTCTTTCCCGCCTGATGCCCTTCGATGACTGATGTTAGGCGTGGCTGCGTAGGGGCCAGAGGAAAGCGGAGTGGAGGGGGGATAATGACCACAGTGGATCATCTCACGGGATTCCTGCCACTGGAACCTCCTCCACACGACCGTCTCTCCATCCAGCTCCCCGAGGCCTATCATTTATACATTGCCCATCCTTTTCTCTATATTCCTCTGACGCCCACCAGGATAAATGTTCCTGCGGGTGTCAGCGATCTCCGCCTCGATCTCCTCCTCCCGCGGGGTCTTACCTCCCTCCCGCCACTGACCATTACAAATCGTATCGTTCCCATCTCATTCTCTCCCTCCCTCTCTCTCTCGCTCTCCTTGCTGCTGCTGCTGCTGCTGCCTTGTGTGCTTGTTAGACGTTTCACTTTGTATTTTAACGTTTCGAACGGATGGTTATACTTCAGTAAACTCATGGTTCTTTATTCTTCACTCCGTATTTATTCCGTGTTCATCACTTACCCGTCATTCACTGAAACAGTCCTTCGCTTTGTGGAGACTTCCTTCCTTCCACATCCGCTCATACCTTTCCGTTTCTCTATGCAACAATTGCTAAACAGCATCACTCGATTTACTGTCAAAACCACACCATCTCCACACACCAACATGTCCCACTGTGATTTAAATACCAGACTGCCACCTACGGCTGATAAATAATTCACCACGTAAACCACGATATGAGACCCTTCTCAACTTTTCCCTCGGGTGGTGGGTGGCCATCACGTCAGAACACACGCGGTTCACGCCTAGTTTCCTTGTGGCACTGGACGTGATGAAGCAGAATAACTGCCGGGTGCCCATCAGGATGCGACCCACGTCTACCCCATCTGTCGCCCTCACAGCCGCTGACGGAATGAAAAGGGCAGGTTAGAGAGGGATTGGGGGGGGGGGGGGGGATTGAGAGGAAGAAATGCGGAGAAAAATGGAGGAGTAACAGTAGAGAGAGAGAGAGAGAGAGAGAGAGAGAGAGAGAGAGAGAGAGAGAGAGAGAGAGAGAGAGAGAGAGAGAGAGGGATGGTGAGGAAGGGACTGTGTGATACGGGAGGGAGGACGGTCCGTACTTGATAGAAAGTAAGGGAAGGACATTGTGTTGTCCCTCCAGGTTCTACCAACCAATCGTTATCTTTTTCCATATTGAGATCATCCACAAGACATCATCTTTGAGGCGGGTCATCCAAGAGACGGATCATCCACAAGAGGTACCAAAGGGTATCGAGAACAACTAAAATCACTAAAGGAACCAAGAGGTGCCAAAGGACAGAATGGTTCCAAAGGACACTGAGCATCACTTACACGGCACCGAGAGGTTTCAAAGGGCATCGAGAAGTATCAAGGGACACCGAAAGGTTCCAAAGGATATTGAGTCATTACACCGCACCGATATATACCAAAGGGCACCGATATATACCAAAGGGCACCAAGAGGTTCCAAGGAGACAGAGAGGTTCCAAATGGCATCAAGAAGCTCCAGAGGGCACCGAGAGGCACCAGTGTGATGTCAATTTGTCGTAAATTTTCTTAGGATCCACCAAAGGTCCATGCACGATGCTCTTCTGGCTTGGAATAAACGAGCCAGTTTGTTCCCAGTCATTCTGTATGTAGTGCACCCTCGTTGCTCGTCTGTCCCACACACAGAGAAGCACTCCAACGACCACTCACACCACCTGCACTCCACCAGGTACAGCATGCGCGTGGGAGACCAGCATTTCTCCTGGTCACTCAAGTTTATATCCAGAGTGATGACAGAAGCAAGTTATGACGAGAAGTGGCAATGTTCTGTCTTTGTGAAGCGACCAGCTTGATTCACAGTGGTGCAACAGCCTTGCCTCAATATATGGGTGGTGTGCTTCCTGTCTTATATATTCAAACATTATTTAGCGAGTATCTCAAAAAGCAGACGTGACAGACAGATTCTAATTACCCCATGATAATCTATGCCCTCAAACTGCTAAAGAAGATATAATGATACCAAGGAAACAAAAAGCTTTGTTGACCAATTATCATTATCATTATTCAATTATTGACTCCCGTCACAAATGCTTGGGAGCAAAATACGCAATAATGCTGATCAGACGAAATAACGAGGGGAAGATCCTCAAAGAGTGAGTAAAAAATGTAGACAGGATGCAGAGGATACTTTCCTCGTGTGTATAACTATGTACATCACTAACGTACAGGGAACAGAAGGATCGCTATACCTCATCTATAAAAAAAAAAAAAAAAACCAGTCGTGGAATTTTCAGGACAATTTCATTCAAAGTCATTGTCATCCAGGCTGAGTCCAGCAACTCAAGAGACCTTTAACTCAGAGAATTGTAAACCATCTGCAGTTTACAGTGAGGTCTTCAGCCATCCCATGACTCACATGTACTAACCGAGTGAGGCGACTTTACTCACGGCGAGTCTCTCCCGTCCGGCTCATGGGTGTGTGTCACATGCAGCTGTCAGACCCATGGGTAGGTGCGCCCAGCTGTTAGATACGTGGGTGGGTGTGTGCAGCTGTCAGACACATGAGTGGGTGTGTGCAGCTGTCAGACATATGGATGGATGTGTGTGTGTGTGTGTGTGTGTGTGTGTGTGTGTGTAGCAGCGACTGGGACATTCATCACCCGTCAGACACGTGTGCGGAGGCAAGCAGGCAATGTTGTCGAGTTCTGAACCACCTCGTCAATCTCCAGGGAGATACGAGGGGCGCCACATGACACGTCCTGCGTCAGAGAAACGTGGAGGTGTCCCCGCGGAAGGTCAAACCTGACCCACCCACCCTCCTGGTCATGAGAGAGAGAGGGCCGCCTCTTACCCAAACGAGCGCCCTGTAACCCCTCATGACCCTTGCAGATCCCATGGATGTCCTCCCGATACCACACTCATGGCAGCTCCACTCTCTCTCCGTCCCTGTATCATGCGGCATATATTTTCATCTGGCGTAATGGAAACTAAATCAGCAGTTAGGTGTAATGTAGGTCGTTGGATTCAATGGATTCACCAGAGAAACCTGTATAATATACACTTCAAATATATATTCTGTATAGAAAACCAATGTTTATGGATATATCTATGCATAGATTTAGAATTTACACAGAATGGAATTCATGAGGCGAGTATTACGTATTCACGTTTTTTAGCATCTATAGAGCTCCATCAAGTGACCTTATGTCCCTCATTTGATGGTTCACATAGTGTATATACGATGCTCGATCATAAATCTCGACCTAAACTGTTGCATCTGTGGTTGTTATCTTTTTCTTATGTTATCTGAGATGCTATGGGCAACACAAGCCCTAATCGAAGCCATCTCATTAACGTTATATAAACACAAAAACACACACACACACACGCGTCACGAGTTCGATCCTGTCTGTTGAAGGTTTGAATGTTCTATGAAGCTGCGCGTTCATATGCACTTTATTCGTGTGTGTGTGTGTGTGTGTGTGTGTGTGTGTGTGTGTGTGTGTGTGTGTGTGTGTGTGTATATATACTCAAGCATGAGCCAGGTACCCATTTTATCGACCAAATCTTAAAGGTGGATGAACGGCTGGCTTGACTGTGGACCAACTGCAGCAACCCGGATTCGAGCCATAGTGCTTGCCCTTAGGAGGCCCGTGAATGTGTAAATGTCATCACATCATGGACGGTTATCAAATCAGAATCCTTAACAACCACCTATCCACTTATCTGTATCTCATTCTGAACTCAGTTCCCTTGTAGAGTAAATTACAGTCGCACAGTCTAACAGTTCACGCGCACATAACACACACACACAGTGTGGTGGAAATAATACAGCAAGTGTACCATCGTACTGCTCGTAATTCCGTCGCTAAGGACACGGAGATGAATATTCACACTTGACTAACGTCTCCATTCCCTCCATCCTCACCCACGGCGCGCCTCCCTCCACGGCAAGCGATAACACACTGGTGTCATCGTGTGAAATACCACCCTCGTCTCCAATTCCACCCTCCTCTCCATCAATTCACATGTGTCCATCTATTTTGTGTGGTCTGCTTCTTCTGTTGTACCATCAGCCATATGTGTGTGTGTGTGTGTGTGTGTGTGTGTGTGTGTGTGTGTGTATCGTCGGCTGTGCGCACTGCATGACGCTTATTCGTCACTTCCCGCCTTCGTAACGTAGCGTCAGGAACAGATGACTACGCACAATCGAAAAATCCTCACTTGACTCCTTCCCATGTTACTTCCTACGGAAGGTACAAGAAGTGAGGAAGACTTCCAACACCTTCTGCCACCCGCCACCAAGTTACTTACGACACGCAGATGGTACGTGGGTAGCGTTCTTTCCACCAGGGACACTAAATAGCCACAATACATTATGCTTTATATTCCAGCGTCTTTCTGGATATGTCTTCTTCACCAGTGCCTGGGGTACAACTACTACCAGTTAGTCATCTGAAATTAACCACAGCCAAGTTTAAGATGAACAGTCCTAATATAATTAGTCGGGAATATGTGAGGTATACTCTCGATCTCTCATTAATTCTCAATACCTGCTACCTGTTTCCAGGTGTAGGGAGGTATCACCAGTCACAGACCGCAGAGTCTTCGAGGAAAAGTTCTCTCTCCCAAGGAAGACTCTTGGACAGTGACGGTACGGAAGACATCACCACTGTGGCGCTCCTGTTCCCTCTTCTACAACACGCTCGTGGGCAATGGTCTTTCCTCCACATATAGTCATAACTACACCAGGACCAATTTCTATGGAAGAGTCCTGGGACCTTTCTAGAGGCTCTAGTAGCACAAGGCTGTGCTATTTGCAGTAGCAGGGAAATGTTGACTACTTTAGAGCGATATAAGGTCTTTGACGCTACTGAACTCTTTGTGATACAGTCACGCTAAAGGTGAATTTTCACTCGCAGTGTAACCCCCAACAGGCTGAGTCCGGTAACACACACATATATACATATATATTCGTGTGATGGTGCTGTCTGAAGAGAAATGGATACTGGGAGCTAAGTCAGAGAGACACTGGCAAGGAAACTGAAGTAATGAGGAAATTATTGATAATGAATGTAAGAATTTAAAGTCAGCTGTTGCACGGGCTAGCTACGTTATCACTTTTCACTCAGAAAGTAATAAATTGGCAAGTTTAAAGAAACTCAAAGCATAAAAAAACAAAAACAAAAAAAAATCACACAATATCTAGTAATACTGAAAGTCCTTCAAGCACCGTCAGTCTCGTCGGAGAAGCAGCGAGCTGGTCATAAATCAAGTTGCATGAGGACCTGGTAATCCTGCGCCTCACATCTTGCTCGCTGCCCAAAGGTGGAGCCTCAGCCCCAACCTTGGGGGTCCCTGTGCGCTGGGCCAGCGACGGCACCAGGCTGTAGAGACGACGCTGGGACGCACGGGTTGCATTAACTGGCGGTGTTGATATCTTGTGAGGACAGGGCGAGATAATCGAGGAAGGAATGAAGACGTTACAAAACTGTAGAGGCGAGAAAATGATCAGAAAGGTACATAAAGGGGATACAGGGATAGTGAAAAGATCAATGATTGAGATGAATTAAGACAAAAGATAAAGCTGGTGAAGGGAGCAGGATAAGGGTGAAGAGATAGGTAGAATGAAGAAGACAGGAGAGGAGGTGAAAAGTCACGACTTTCCAGAGGCAAAAGGAAGGTATAATTGAGAGGAGAGAGTAGAAGGGAATAAAGAGAGGAGGGAGTAGAAGGGAATAAAGAGAATGGTGAAGGTGGAAATGACGAATCTTAGGAAAAACAGACCAAACAGATAAAGGAAGGAAGGAAAGGAGAGGAGATATATAACCCTCGCCGGTGACATAATGGGATAAAAAGACAGATGACGGCGAAGACGAAGAGCAAAGATAGGAAAGGTGAGGTGAGTGGCGGGTATGCAGACAGAGTCACAAGGAACCAGACGGCGCGGGATGGTTTCTCGTGACGGAGGAAGTGGATGGCAGCAGCAGCAGCAGGAGGGTAGGAGCCTGCCTGTGTCTGCCAGAGACAAAGGAGAAGGACCACCTCCCGGCAGCAACCAGACGTGGAGTTAATTATACCTGTGCTGCTGCTGTTGTCCCCCGCCCTCTATATTGTCGTAATCATCCAGGGTTATGCCTGCCAGAACACCTGCCTGGATATATGTGCATATGTGTGTGTGTGTGTGTGTGTGTGTGTGTGTAATTAGGTATTTGTACAGGGAAGGGAGTTCTACAGTCGTGGGGCCCCGTCTCTTGAGCCTTCTCTAATAACATACAACTTCTGAACTTCTATTCATCGTCAGCATTTACCATTATTCATCACTTCTTGGTCTTCCATCAGTCATCCTCAGTTCTATCTATGGAAGTATTCTTTTCTATCGTCGGTGACTTGTCTCTTGCTTGCTCTTTCAGTATGGTCTCTTATTTGCTCTAATTTTGCATCTCTCGAGGAGCTCTTCACTGTCCTTAATGTCAAACCAAGGAAAGGAACCTGAAGTCAGGGGTGATCAAATCACCCCTTACTCTTCTCCCTTAAGGGTTGGGCAATTTTCAATGGTCTCCGACCTCTCACTGCAACTCAGCGCTCTCTCTCTCTCTCTCTCTCTCTCTCTCTCTCTCTCTCTCTCTCTCTCTCTCTCCCCATTCTTGTACCTATTTTGTTGTCTTCCTCGGGAACCTATATGTTAGTTTTTGCGTCTTCTTATGTGTAGCGACCAACCAACCTTAAAAGCCATATTCCAGTTTTGGCCTAAGCTATGAAGATTTTGCTAAAAGTTTCCCAACTCCTCCATTTCTATCTTTGCATAGTTATTTCAGATCATCAGTCATATATAGAGGACTGTGAATCGTCAAGAACACTATGCAGTTCTTCTGTACATTTACTCTTCCATTATGTGCTGTCTGATTGGGCCATTTTCCAATTTTCCTGATGCTTAAAGTCCTCCCATATTAACAATAGTAATTCCTAACTCCTTTGCTTCCTCTTTTCATCCTTGCCATCATGTATCTCTCCGGATATTTTAGTTCGTCTGTAGTAAGTTCTGACTCCACTACTCCAATAATATCAGGTTTGTTCTCCCCAATTCGATCCTTTAATTTCAACTCTTTTCCATTTGATAAATTCTATCTACATTGAAACACATCTCTTTCAATCAGTCATTTCCATCACTTAACATACCTGAATCTTTGAGGTTCCGACCTGATACTCTGAACTTATATCTTTCATTCTTTTCCAGCGAATTTCTAGCTTAGATTCCTGCTATGATCTCTGGTTTTTCTGTCATGGCATCTTACGAAGAACTGTTCATTGCTAACATCGACAAACTGGTCTAGAAACATGAAGGTTTTGATCTCTCATTCTTGGCCGAAAATCATGACCTCTAACCTATAAATGCAACAAACTGTCGTAATCATGGTACAACCTCTGTTGCCATTCACTGAGGCTTCTGTATCACTTCCTTGCGCCTCTGTTACCTCGGTGTCCAATTCCGAGGACTATGTTCTGGTTCTGGCCTTACATATGCCATGAACCGCTTGCTGAACATTTCCTTCACCATATATTCTTGATATTTTCCAGGGAAAGCAGAGATAAGAAAGAAGCACGATTGGCGTGGTGGGGAGACAGGTCCAGGCGCCAGCGGCTGTGGCTGGAAGGAAAGAGAGGGAGCCAGGAGGCAACAGGAAGACCCCAACAAAGCAGGCCAGATGGCAGCCTCGAGGGAGGGAGGTCAAACCTACTGGTGGGCAGGGTGGACAAGGCCGAAATGTCGTGGCTCACGGAGGACAAGATATTCCTTCCTCCATGACTTTATAACAGAGAGAGAGACTATAAGAGTGTGTATACAGGGAATACAAGAGCTCGAATATTTGGCTCGAGGGATTTGAAACAAATGTTAACACTATTCCAGAGTGTTGTTCATCCTTATACATATAAGAATCCGGCTGAATAATGAATGAAGTTAATGTACATCACTAAGGAAGTTACATCATGCATAAGTTTGAATAGTTCATTGATATAGTTTGTGAATCATTCAAAACGGCATCGAAAATACCTAAAGGCCACTAATACAATAGCGTACACACTAGTTTCCAGATGATACTCCTCTGCAGTTTTGACAGTTTTCTCATATACTCAACAAATTGTTCTTTCCTTCACACGCGACATATCTAGACTCTCTCAAATGGAGTCCTTTTTTTTTGGAGTCTGCTAACGAAACGAGTGAACGTCAAGTGAAGCGAAAGGATGCTTCGTTTCAATTGTTCCGGCTTTTCTGTTTCTAGAGATTTTCAGTCTCGTTCTTTAAACTTCTGAACACTGTCAACATGGAAGGCGCCATCTTCTAACTTCATAACGTCTTGAGGGTAACATATCACAGGGTTTATGTAGTAGAAAAGAAAAAGGGGGTGAACAAAAAAATCTGAACTCAAAGGCATTAAAAATACCCTGAAGTATACACAATAGACATCTCTTTCACGATATGAATATTTTCACACGATCGGGAATATGCTCTTCTTGTTAAGTGTGAGGAAGCAACGGCAAGGCCTACGGCCTACTACAGTTTACGTGGTCACCCGTAAAATAACCATGAAAAATCCCCTGCTGAGCGGCTCGCGAAATCGCTGCTCGCCTTCAGTGACGCTAACCAGCAACATGGCAGTGAAAATTCGTTAAAAAAAACAGTAGAAAAAACATCCACGTTGTAGCTTTTCGTAGTTAATCTGTCGCTATAGATTAGATAAGATGAAAAACACAAAATCCCTTTCTTTAAACCAAAGGATATACACATACACATAAAAGAAGTAGATACAAGAAAATGGTTCCCCAGACTTCAGAGGACCAACTAAAGCAAACTCTTTCGTATTAAGGATATTACATACCATGTGACGACGGAAGATGTTAAGGTTAGAAAGCAACCTAATATATATATATATATATATATATATATATATATATATATATATATATATATATGTAAAATATCCATTTTTTACGAAGGTTGAGAAGATATGGACCAGACAACTATGCAACACACATAGCTTGAAATGAGAGCAGCGATAGACATCAGCGGTACTTCTGATACCAGGGAACTTACTGAATGGATAAAGATCACTTCATTCATGAGAGATAACCTAATAACGCTTTCCTTCATGTTCGTATGGTGATGATGCATACATACACCAGGTGTTACTAGGATTCTCCAGCCAAAAAGGTGACATCCCGAGTGAAAAGTCATTTTTGGCGAGGCTGTATCGCCTGGGAGTACAGTCTCCTCGAAGAACGAATCTAGAACTCTGATGGAATCTACATTTCCCTGCTACTTGAGGGAGCGCAGCCATATACCGACCGAGCTTTTAAGAAGAGATTTTGTGCCATACCACAACTTTTTTCACAGAAATTGGCGCTGGGGTCGTTATCACACTTGGATGGCTGGGAGGGGAAATTGAACTTTACCTTATACTGATATTTCCAACACAGTGCTATTCCTGCAGACATGGCCCGCGGGGTGACAACTCCCTGTCTGGTCGCATCAATTAATTGCTCGATCCCGACTGACTTTAGGCTGCCTTCAGCGCTTTGCCTTAATGACCGCGTTTGATGTCCAGCCTTGTTTCCCCACTAATGTGAACTCGATGCGAATCGGAACAGCTTCGTTCGAACACGCGCCCCGAAATTATTTAAACAGTTCGCTGAATCTCTTGATACACAAATTCCATTCATGGCTGTTCAATATTCATTATTTTCTTTCCATTAGAGTTTTATGCAAAACTGTATTTCTACTATCGGGAAATTATTTTTCGCGACTGTAATCTAGATAATCAAACCAGTATGTGAATGAGGAGCCACAACAACCTGGTCCCTGAGCGAGACAGTTAGACCCTTTTGGTTTCCATCAAAAGGTATGACCATTTTTGTGATGGGTGACACGACAGTAGCACCAGTGACCAGCATATGTTTAATTGCCTTGATAATATTTGTCCTCCCATGTTGAATTGCTAACTGCGTTATACTGCTATAGATCCAGACACAATCCATTTTCTGACGTCTTGTATGCAGAGCTAATTCCCTCTGCAATACACCCCATATATATCTCAGATCCAACACGTGTTGGCTGTCCTCTCGAACCTTCAACTACCCGGCAGACCACAGTAATAAATCTAAGTATCAGCTACCCACCCACCAGACCACAGCAACACACGGCCAGCATCAGCTACCCACCCACCAGACCACAGCAACACATAGCCAGCATCAGCTACCCATCCACCAGACCACAGCAACACATAGCCAGCATCAGCTATCCATCCACCAGACCACAGCAACACATGGCCAGCATCAGCTACCCACCCACCAGACCACAGCAACACATGGCCAGCATCAGCTACCCACCCACCAGACCACAGCAACACATGGCCAGCATCAGCTACCCACCCACCAGACCACAGCAACACATGGCCAGCATCAGCTACCCACCCACCAGACCATAGCAACACATAGCCAGCATCAGCTACCCACCCACCAGACCACAGCAACACATAGCCAGCATCAGCTACCCACCCACCAGACCACAGCAACACATAGCCAGCATCAGCTACCCACCAACCATACCACAGCAACACACGGCCAGCATCAGCTACCCATCAGAACACAGCAATACACACGTTCAGTGCCAACCACATGACCAACAAACTCTACCTATCTCAGATCCCGTCTCTCCCTACTCCACTCACCGACCGCAGCTCCCGTCTCTCCCTACTCCACTCACCGACCACATCTCCCGTCTCTCCCTACTCCACTCACCAACCACATCTCCTGTCTCTCCCTACTCCACTCACCAACCACATCTCCTGTCTCTCCCTACTCCACTCACCGACCACAACTCCCGTCTCTCCCTACTCCACTCACCGACCACAACTCCCGTCTCTCCCTACTCCACTCACCGACCACAACTCCCGTCTCTTCCTACTCCACTCACCGACCACAGCTCCCGTCTCTCCCTAGTCCACTCACCAACCACAGCTCCCGTCTCTCCCTACCCCACTCACCGACCACAGCTCCCGTCTCTCCCTAGTCCACTCACCAACCACAGCTCCCGTCTCTCCCTACCCCACTCACCGACCACAGCTCCCGTCTCTCCCTACTCCACGCACCAACCACAGCTCCCGTCTCTCCCTACCCCACTCACCAACCACACCTCACGTCTCTCCCTACTCCACTCACCAACCACACCTCACGTCTCTCCCTACTCCACTCATCCACCTCGTCACAAAAAAAGATAACCTCAACCCCAGCTGACTCTCTGAGGCTCAGAGCCAACCTCATACTCCATCATCTGATCTGTTCCAGTTGTGGGAGAGGGGGAGATCTGCGCAACCGAATGACGGACGGGGGCAAATTTCCGTCACATCGGGCACGTCACGTGATCACAGACATGAATGGACAACCGTGAGCCGTGAGGGCCGCAGCTTGTAAACCCATCGATAGAGAGGGGAAGCTGCGAGCTGTGTGGGGGGGTCAGAGCCGTGGAGGAGAGGGGAGGCTGTGGGCTGTGTTGGTCACTGTCATGGTAGGGAGAGGGAAGCTGTGGGCTGTGTTGGTCAGCGCCGTAGAGGGAGGGGTGAGGGAGGTTGTACTCAAGCAGAAAGATCTCAAAACGCCAACGAGATTTTGGCTTGCGCCAACGACAGTGGATAAAACCACATCACTTCTTTCTTTTTTCACTTTCTTCCAATTCCTTTCACGAACGAGTCAATCATCACCATTTCCACGACGAAGGATACATCCAATGATGTCATTAACATATCCGATCAATTCATAATTCTTGACTCGATTCCCATTTCCATGGGATGGGTCGAATGCACACAGCCGGGCACCACCTGGCGGGACCCGATGTTACCCTGCTCTGGGGTTCCTGGCACTGCTGCTGCAGGCTACGAGACAGCATAGCCGCCCGCTCCATGCATGAAGACTTGCTACAATGCTACTCTGTCAAGGACGAGTACCTTATATATGTACATCTTTGTTTACGTATGTGAATGTGTAAATATGTATATATAAATTTATGCATGAAACACAAAGTACTATGTGTATAAAAAGAGCATATATTCAAATACATGAATATATATTGTATGTTTGTGCAGTTATACATGTATGCATATAAGAAAACCAGAAACTGTTCGTGTATGGATGTGCATCAAGTAAACAGGAATAGCTGTATACAGACTATATATATATATATATATATATATATATATATATATATATATATATATATATATGCAAATATGCATACATGCATACAGGAGAGCATATAAATTTCAAAGTTCCTATGAATGAAAGTTTGCATACAGTATGTGATCACGTACGGTATGTACACATCTGATGTACCGCCAAGTCAGTGTTGGACATCTGTTACTTCAACCATCACTCGCCACCCACCCGCCCTTGATGCTCGCAGAGGTAGCACCATTCACGTAGCAGGAGCAGTGTGACTGGAGGCTGCGCTCCACCCTCGTAAATGTTCCTTCTGTTCAGTAACTAGCGACAGGAACAGATACATGTTGCTCTCCTTTACGTACAAAAGAGATCACTAAAGATTATAATACTATGTTGGCCAGATACTTAGCACGAATAGTCTTCGTGGCCACAAAATGATCATTATCATTATTATGATTATCATCATTATCATTATCATCATTAAGTTACTGTACAGAACAGCAATTCGAAAGCAGATCCAGTCTCTCATATTTCTTTACGTTATGCTGAAGATCTGCAGAGTTGGATGAATCTGGGGCAAAACTACGAAGGATTTAACTCTTTCATGCAAGAGATTTATTTTCAAAACTTGCTGGTAAATAAATAGACGTAAGATTTTGATGTTGATATGAAATAACGTGGGATGAAGTGTGCTTTACCTTCAAACACACACACACACACACACACACACATATATATATATATATATATATATATATATATATATATATATATATATATATATATATATATATATATTATATATATATATATATATATATATATATATATATATATATATATATATATATATATATATATATAGCTGACGTATAACTGATATTCAATTTCTCTTTACACACACTAACTGTGTACCATGAAGCCACAAAAATCCTTCTCAGTATCACTACCTATGTATATTTTGTTCATTATATGGCAGTCAACTACCCATTTAAGATTTCTTGGCCGTGGACAGCTATTTATGGCGACCGGATTTGAGCAACTAATCAAATGGTCATCATCTGTGAACAGATGTTTGGTTATCGGATGTGAACAGCGGTACGGTATCGGCTGTGAATTGATACATGGTTATCGGCTGTGAATTGTTCTAAGGTCACCAGGTGAGGAACGCTGTATGGTTATCGGCAACACACTTATATATGGTCGCCAGGCTCACTGTGTATCGTACACGTTAAACACATACGAGATCCTGAGTACAAACTCCTCATGCTGAGGTTGACTGTGTGAGCGACGCTGATCTAAAAACCTGCAAGAAATCCCTGGAGGAGGAGGAGGAGAGGAGGGGTCGGAGTTCCCGGGGTTGCATCATGATAAAATCACACAAACCCTAAAAGCTCTCAACGTCCTGAAATGTTTACACATTTTCAGATTTTATCAGCGAGCGGGAGATTCATGAGAAGTGTGTGTGATGCACCTCAGCAGGCACAGTGCTTTTTACCCAGGCGAGAATGAAATGTATCCAAAGAATGACGGATGATGAACGTGGAATAATTAAATGACATCTAGTATTAATGGAGGATTCTGAAGTCTGCCTTCGTTCATGCCGGGCAGGTTTAATGTTTTGCAGACCTTCACACTTCCTTGTTGAGAGCAATACGAGTTGGAATCTCTCTTGAAGTATAAGTATTAAGTGTCACTTTGTAGTATTTGGTACTCCTCTGATTCTGCTACCCTTCAAGTGAGAACAATCACCACATTTAACACTAAATGTACAAAAGAGAGCTGTTAACGAGGATAAATCAAGGAGCTTGCATGGACCCATCAACTCCAACGTATACATATTAAAGGCACAGCAGAACACATGGAATGTTGTTCATGGAAGAATATTCTCAGTCGAATGTCGCGGGTCCTGTGTCAGTGATACAGATCACTGGTCGATAATCATGAACCTAACACCATAATCATGAGGGAAAACACTGAGGGAAAACACAGTCCAGTGCCCATACTGCTGCTTTACATCACGCATCCGCGCTCCTGCCCCTCCAGTGCGTTGATAACCATACATCCCACAATATCTTGTATCTGTAGCCGGACGATGACCTACACTGCTGGACAAGCATGAGGTTAAAGGCAGGCGAGTCTTGAGGCGAGCTAGCTCACCAACCTCCACAAGTAATGGACCCAAATCACACCCCATCAGTGACGAAAGACTTCCTAAACTGACTCTAATGTTTATTGAAAGTTTTCCCAAAATGTTCCGACTGTATATAATTCCGCGAACGATCGCAGCGAGAGGGAGGTCACTTTCAGCCGTCTATGGGCACATGGCTGGGCGGAGCGGGAGCAGCGGCGGGCAAGCGGGCAGGCAGCCGTCTGCTGGGGAGGGAGCCAACCAGCCAGGCAGGCTTTTGTAACACCGGCCATCGATCGACTCCAATCCTGTTAGTGACCTAACTTCCCTAAATTGGCTCCAGCTCAGATACTTTGAATTTTCAGGAGTGGTTCCTTCCATGACGGAGGCTTCACCATCCCTTGGTCTGACGGTGGACGGTAACGATCCATCACCCGCAGGCACTACACGCGCCCTGCAGAACATCCCGACTCGCCTTCCCGGGGAATACAGAGTCGTTTGGGATGCAGTGACATTCATCCTCTCTGGGGAAGTCGCGAGCCTTTGAAACATATTGTTGTTCCGATGGGTTGCAAGACCTCATGATGACAGATGTTTATACCGTCTTGTCAAATGAAGATGATTACTGCGGGAGGATGAGACAGGGCCACAACAATGTCTTTCAAAGGGGCTCAGTATTCGCTCTAAGGACGTATATCACGGAATTCTGAACGACTTCATATTACGTTGCACAATATTACGACGTTTATATGTACGTTTGCGTTACGTAATTCGTAAGAAAAATGAATTATGAGAATAACTTCTCTACTTTTCATTTCCTAAATGAAGCAAACTATTCAAACTCATAACCACGACTGCACGACCCTTACACACACGAAGATATGACCCTTGGAGACAACGGTATGACCTCTGACTTGATCCTTAAGGGAGTGGTCAAAGGCAAGGCCACCATCATAACCTCGGGTCACACCGTCGTTCTCAAGGGCTCAAGAGCCTACATCTAAATGGACCTATGGCCTCATTGTCAAGTGGTCTTTCAGTAAACAGCAGACTCGTTCTTGAGACAACGAGTCCAGCAAGATGTACAAACTTGAGCATCACCTCGTACTTTACAACAGCCAACGTCCTGACGCCATAGTCTCCTACGGTCTATCACATCAGCGGACCAAGAACCTCACACGAAAAAAAAGAACCAAACAATATTCTCCCAGGTCCCCGAGACGTTCACACGAGGATCCCCGAAACAGATGTCAATACCAGTGGACAGAAGGCCTGCCACTTGGACCTATGACCTCCAATCAAACATCCGATCGCTGATTCTCCCTCTGGTTACCGCGAATAATGAATGGCTCGGGTCCGGCGCTACCGATCAGCTCAGAATACCCTTCCCCCAAATAGCTGCACTCATTACCTGTTTGTGACTTTAAGACCGGCTGGCTGCTCCTTTACCTTCCCGACACCCTCAGTAAAAACCTCATCTCCCTTGGAAAGTTGACTATATCACTCACGTCCTATTCTCCAACAGGGGCTCTGTGTGTGCCTTGTCCTGCGGAGTGCTAGTGTTGTTGTACATTGGGCAGTCACTGTGGCACACTGTGCAAGCCTTACTGTACGGTGTGCAAAATAAGGTATGCACCTCAATGACGCTTTAGGTTTTTTCTTTTTTTGTCGTACAAATATACATATTTTCATCCCTCCTACTTTTAGTTTTACCCGTTTTCATCCGATCTCCTTTAAACCGAAGTGCATGACCTGGGACACTCGTACATATTGATGTAGCTGTTAGCATGTACATGGTACATGCTGCACCCTATACATACATAAAACGCGGGGTTGCCATGCAAAACGCTTCGGTCACTGTATATCTACACGTATGAAAGAAAGAAAGAAGGAAAGAAAGGAAGAAAGATCAAATTCAACAAGGCAGGATTGTTGTGGATATTAACCCATGATGTAAAACTTCTGTCCTCTCCTCAAACAACCTGTCCTCTCCTCGTGTATACTTTACTCCTGTATACTCCCTGTATAGGTCCTCCTCAAACAACCTGTCCTCTCCTCGTGTATACTTTACTCCTGTATACTCCCTGTATAGGTCCTCCTCAAACAACCTGTCCTCTCCTCGTGTATACTTTACTCCTGTATACTCCCTGTATAGGTCCTCCTCAAACAGCCTGTCCTCTCCTCGTGTATAAACAACCTTTCCGCTCCTCCAATACATCCTGATCTCCTCCTATATAGTTCATCCTTGAACACTGTGTCCTCTCCTGCTACCAGTTTGTCCTTGAACCAGTCTAGGTTTAACCGTTTTGCTCATGTTCTCCATGTATTCAATTATAACTTCAGCACTATTTCAAACTGAAGTGCCTTTATACACAGCGGGTCACCAAGGGGTAGTGTTGGCAGGATGGTGATGCGCCGATGGCAGGTGTGGGGGCGGTCATCATGGATGACAGATGTGGGGTGGAGTCATCATGGATGACAGGTGTAGTGGGTGTAGGGTCATAATGACCGACAGGTGCAGTGGGTGTCGGGTCATCACGAAATACGGGTCATCATGGACGACAGGTAGGGAGAGGGGGGGGGGGGGTCATCACTGATGACGTGTGTGGTGAGGACATTCATCCAGAACTAGATGGATGATGACAGGAGACCTGGAGGATCATCGGGGAGACAAGAGGAGGTAACAAGGTTTGGGAGGACGAGCTACGCAGGCCCGACTTACTGTTGTGGTAATTGGCGTGGTCCGCTGGGAGCTGTGCATACTAGAATGCAATTCGTGGCACACATGCACCAAATGCAGCCTACATATACACGAGAGAGAGAGAGAGAGAGAGAGAGAGAGAGAGAGAGAGAGAGAGAGAGAGAGAGAGAGAGAGAGAGAGAGAGAGAGACGGACGGGAGGGGGAGTGGGAAGCAGAAACAGACGTAAAATCACAGACCAAAAACACATACAGACACAAACAATGTTAAAATGAAATGCACACACTCCAGACACAAGGCAAACACCGACGGAAACAAGAGAGAAACGAATCCTGAAACGTTGATGTCGATCGAGAGACAGACAGATAAACCATGGTTCTCTTCACTGTTGTTTTTGCCAACGTCATAATTCATCCACAGACTGTTATCAATACATCAATTATGATCAGCTGTTGTTTCTTTCACATACAACTGCTTCGTGAGGGTTCGTCACCTGAGCACTCACAATGTGTGAGACGTGACAGATGTCCGTTGGAGAGTTTGCTGTTTTTTCATTTCTTATCTATCATTTTTTTTCTCCTAAAAACGCTGACAGAGAACAAGGGGTCTACAATTCCGAGAGTGCCTTTTTGTAAACATTCCTTTAGCAAGGTCTGAAATGGATTACAAAGCAGATGAGTTCATACGGCTTGACTATAACGTCAAAACCTAATCCTCCTCGCTAGATCACAACGTTGTTTGATGAAATACACCGTATTACTGTAACTGTGGAATTAATGATCCTGTAACTTCACGTATGTTTTTTGCTGTATTCATCCAAGGTCACTAAGAAATTCATGCTCTTGGTCATTACGTGGTAAGATTTAGATGAGACAGATATACATGTATTGTAGCATTCATTTCTCTAATAGTTTTAAGACCCTCCGGCGTTATATAGACTACCTGTCATATTGTATCCTTTGAGCCGGAAGACCTTCGGGTCACTCTCCGAAGAATGGACTCAACCAGTGACGTCACAAGTGTAAATAAACTTCCGGGTATGTTGTATTGCGGACTTGATTGGATGGCGAATATGCCTTTTGTTCGGAGAATCAGAAGAAAGAGGGAAGATTAGCTTCTTACATCAGCGTGAAATAGATCCATTCTGTGTCGAGCATTTGTGGTGAAATCACAGAAAATGTCCTCTCCTGGCCTCAGGTCTCAAGACAGAACGCATCTTGTAACCACTCCTTGCCCTGGATGAAGGTGCTGCAGTTTAGTGTACACGAGAAGTTTTGTTCAGTCTCTCTCTCTCTCTCTCTCTCTCTCTCTCTCTCTCTAGAGCGTACCATTAAAATCACCCATTAAGAAATGACAATCTTTAATTCATACGACTCAAACAATACCAATACTGTAGACTGTACCTGTGATAGATTGTACGGGGACAAAATACTAATGGTAATATTTTTGCTACATTCCATCACCGTAGATTATAATATGCCACGATCTTCCTGGCTGTCAATCCACTCGGCCTTCTAATACCCCTTGCCATCTCCTCCCGAGCCGTGACTGACATCATTCCCAGTGAACACAACTGATACCAGCATATGCCATACTGGAAAAAAGGTTATCATTGTCCATGTACTGTGTAATAATTACTTTATCCCTTGTTATATATATAACATATTTGAAGCTTATATCTTTACCGTTAACACGTTCTCTGCGAGCGACATGTACGTGTTGTTAATGGTTACCAATGGTAAACGTCACAGAGCTTGAATCTGTACATTACGCCACGTCGAACTTTCACTGTGTAAAACCTTCGATTTCTATGTTAATCTCTTTACAAATGTACTCGTCCTGAGCCCCCAGGGCGCCTAGAAATCTCACGTGTACCCAAATTGTCTCGCTTCCAGGCGGGAACCCGGGCTTACTCCTCCTTAGAAAGGTACGAGCCGGCCATCTTGAAGCACAAGTGGAGGAAAGACAGCGCCCTGAAGCGAAATACCTAAAATGAAGTGGCAGCCGGGAAGAGTAAGGACAAGAACCCTTCCCTTAAGACAGCCTGAGGCCCACTGAGGCGCGGTGCTGATGCTCACACCGTTAGAAACACGAACCAGCGACAAGATGTACGATGATTTCACCCCGACAGTGTCATATATATATATACTTGTGCCCATAAGAAACTCCTGCCGTGAATCGCCTTCTGCGGACACTGCAATTCCATACGTCAGTAATTTCTTTTAAGTCGTGCGATTGAATATCCTATGACATGAAATAATATAATAGTACCCTAAAGTATTCAAACTCGATAACAATAGATGAAATAAAAAAAAAAAAGCAGATGGCAAAGTATTACTATGTACCAAAGCTCACATTAAGCGAGATTTTGGCAAGAAAGAAATTATCAGTCGATGTTATCATCCCAATTATTACTCCCGTTTCCTAAATCTATATTGCTATCGTAATCTCGATATAAAAGTAATAATACAAATACGATACATTACAATACAATACAATGCCGTACAATGGACACAATGGCCACGAAATAAAAATCGCATTCAATTCATCTTCAAGAAATTCAGAACAAAATGCATTTCATATTTTTCATTTCTTGTTCACACTTTTCACTTTTAATGGAGGTGTTATTGTGATTCTCTTCTTATTACACCGGGTGGAAAGTATGTGTGTGTGTGTGTGTGTGTGTGTGGGGAGGGGGGGGGGGGTTATACAACCAATCTTCAGGATGCAAAACAGTCGTACCCCACACGTTCCTGGTACCATCTCACACACACACACACACACACACACACACCCGTATGTAGACACACTACGGTGTAGATAGGAAATGTATATAACTACAAACCTCTGGGTCATAGCGAGGCTCGCTTATAGTGGAAGCAGATCATCATAAACTCGCAGATAAAAGTTGTAAGGAAAGACGGGTAAACAGACAAATTTTCTTCATTAACATTTCATGTATCAACGAAGACAAGTATTATCAATCGTGAACCTGAAGCAGCGTATTGGTTAAACATGTCTTCGGTGTTACATTAAATCATTTTTCTTGGTACATCATTTCATAACTGAAAGAATATGATACTTTGTCTTATTCGACGTAATCGCTTTCCCGCGAGCAAAATCAGGAGAATCTAACCTCAAACATTTGCTTAGATCGAGATTGTTTACCCTATGATGAATCCATTTATCTCTCAAATAACCTCCCAGCGTCTTTCTACGCTCAGTATGTTTACGTAATAATCTACCCGGCTCTCATACAATGTGCTTCTCAAGTCTCCGGAAATCATCTATGTCACATTTGAAGCCGGGTTGATCAAACCTGAACACATTATTTACGGTGAAGACGCACCAGTGAAATGGAACGAGTAAGGATGAGTTTAATACTGAAATCTGAGGGCAAAAATTCTTTTGCCTTTTAGACTGTAACGTTCTGCGTAATTGCCTTCAGGCCATCGGATATCATTACAACTTTCTTCAATTACCTCTTGCAATTCAACAGACCTCACAATGTATCTCCCTTACCTTTTCGTTCTTATTCCCGATGTGTCCAACAGAGCACTTCCTGATATCAAAATTCATCAGTTGGGTCTAACATACTAGTTTTTTTCTTGCAGTTGTAAGACACAGTTTTGTATCCCAGCTCATTATCGTCTTCAAGTTTTGACATCTTAGAACACAGTCCATCATCAATGGCACTGATATGAGATACAGACCCCGGCCAAACACTGATCCATGCAGTATACCATCTGTTACCACTAATTCTCTAACCACAGAAATATAACCCAATCTGTACCACGTGTCTTGGACACTTTTGCTGGTAATCTTTGAGGCGGTAGTTAATCAAATGTCCCAAATTGTAAACTCATGACAGTAATTCCTCTACTCTCATCACACATGCTGGTCACACATCGTACATGAAACTGGGCAAATTTGTCGGACGTATACATTCGAATCGTTTGTGTAGTGATCCTTTTGAATAAATTACAGTCCACTCTCAAACAAATGGTTCCCATAGATTACCATATTCTACCAAAAATGCACATATAATTATACACAGCAAGTCTTAACAATAAACATACATAATACACGCGCACGAAATGCAAAAAAGGTTCATGATAAACACAAACACATGTATACACGTAATATATTCACACACACACATTATACTCATGCATAATTAACACACACACACACACACACACACACACACATACATTATAAGACATACAAAATATACACAAGCATATCAACATACATAATACATTCATGAATGCACTAAACGCACATCAAACAGGTACATCTTACACACAAACATGCACAATGCACAAATCGATCATCTCACATACACACCTAACATCCATCCCACTGAAATCCCTCCCCACATACAAGGCACAAGTGCAACAGATATGCACTTTTTAGAAACCCGTTCCAGCCCCAGCAGGCTGGTGTAGGGCACGAACGCTACATTCCATGACAGACTCACTACCCAACATACACACTCAAACGTAACGTAATATGGAATCACTCTCTCACACACGTAGCTCATCTGCATACACAAGGACAACTTTAATCTCTTGAGAACGACGGTACAACCCTTTGAGAAGGGTAGTACGACCCGTGAGTACGACGGTACGACCCTTTGAAAATTGACAGTACGACCCGTGAGCAAGACGGTGCGACCCTTTGAAAATTGACAGTACGACCCGTGAGCAAGACGGTACGACCCTTCAGTCGGATGGCTAAGCCTTTGACCTACCTGACCCCGTTAAGGTTCAGGTTAAAGGCTCATAAGCCATCATAGCCAAGGGTCGCTTGTCCCAGTATTCTCATCTGAGAGAGAGAGAGAGAGAGAGAGAGAGAGAGAGAGAGAGAGAGAGAGAGAGAGTCTTCGGGAAGGGCAACCAAGATCCACCTGCTGATGGTTAACACGTTCTACATAATGTATAACTTGACGACGAGTCACACCATTCCAACCAACGCTATATTGTTCCCTACACCTGCCATTCTACCGTACCACAACAGCTTTTTTTTCCCCTTAATACTTGTAGCTGTTCTTCCTGTAATGTAAAAAAGAAAAAGAAAATGCATCAACGTGCACTCGTGTGATCAACCTGTCTCGTCGCCACGTGCAACACATTTTCTACCACAATGAACAAATTTTCGTGCACCTCATTCGTCTTTTTCGCGAGAAGTGGCAAAAGTTTAGCTAATATACACCAAACTTGGAAAGGCGTCAGCTTCAGTCACGAAAAGCTTGCAAGCGAAGTTTTCTTTGTGAAATGGTTTTCGCGTTATGACATTAATCATGATTTCATGCTAATGAACTCTTGTGATTCATTGGAAGTGGACTGAAAAATTACTATGGACATATAAATGTCAGAGCTAATGGCTATGAACAGCTATAATTTACTTAACAAAAAACCTAAACTAGAACCAGATGTCAAAGTTACACAACAGTGGGTGTGTATTTATGTATGTATGCGTGAGTTTGTATGTATGTGTATGTGAGTGTAAGTGTGTGTGTGTGTGTGTGTGTGTGTGTGTGTGTGTGTGTGTGTGTGTAATTCGCCAAGTCAAATCTAGGCCCCGCTCCTGTCAATAACAGCCCATTCTCGGGATGCCGTTAATGGTAAAAAAAAAAATGATAATGATAGATAACGGCTTATTGGAATTAGGTTGCCATTTGGTTCTAAATACAAAGCTGAGGTAAATACTGATATTACTGAACTGGGAGGTTAAGAGAGTTACAAGTTCACTAATCACACACGAGCGCAAGATTAAGGTGGGCTGGGTATTTCCACACTCAGGATAAGAACGTGGGTAAGGTACGTCCATCTGGGCAGACAAAGTGGCGGTTGTACAAGGATATCTAGAGTAAATAGTATGGTTTATGCATTAAGCACTTGGTTGGATAGTACAGGTCGGCCCGTGTGTGAGTGGTGTGGGGTCTTTTAGACGGACGTGTGCACTATGTAAGATGTGAAGCACAGTACAGAGGTCATCTTTACCCAGATGCCGTAAGCCACCCTGGTCTGGTACGTCTGCCATCTTAACCTCAAGCTGGAGGGGACGACGCTTGAGAACGACGTCCGACCCTTGGACCTTCGATCTCATCCATAAAGGGAAGGTCAAAAGGTTACGCCATTATACCTGACGACTGTGCAGCTGTACACAAGGGTTGATAATTCATTGCATCAAGTTTCATTTACCACAACGTACCCTCCTTCCTCATCCTATTCAGTCGTTTTATCCTTTGCCTTTTCGAATTACTCTCTTCAGTCCCCTTCTTGTTAACCACACTCGCAATAGTATCTCCATATCCCTTTTCTGTCATCTTACAACGTCCCTTTTCTTAATCTCCTGCTTTATGTAGCCTTTGATCTCTCTCTCTCTCTCTCTCTCTCTCTCTCTCTCTCTCTCTCTCTCTCTCTCTCTCTCTCTCTCTCTTCTTCTTCTTCTTCTTCTTCCTCTCCTCCTCCCGTTACTACTCTTCGCTACAGCCCTCCCACTCTCCCTCTCCGCTCCTTCCTCCCAACCACCACATCCATACACCTAGCACAGCGTCCGGGCATGATCATGTACTTGTTCCACCTGACCAAGTTTTGAGATACGATCCTCCCTCCTCACCCGCGCCGCAGACAACACAACTGTAGTGTCCGCAATAACCTCTACATGTGCGATGTGTTCCAATGTAAACATATCAACTGCCTTTACCCCTTTCCAACTATTTTTGATACGATACGACTCTGAAGTAAGATGATATAGTACCTTTGGGTATGATGACCTTACCATAAAAGATTAGGTCAATGGCCTAACCATCATACCGTCGTGCTCCAGGAGTTAAGAAACCGAAACCTGAGTATCAATTGTAAAATCAGAGACGTAAGGACGTGGTATTACGACACCAAGGACGTGGGATTACAACAAAGGCATCGCAGTTTCTCGGATGCCATCATCACAACCTGTGACACAACCTGTGACACGGAACCAAGCCTATCAAGAAACCTAACCTACCAATGATACACACGTTAAGATCGCTGGCAGATGGTAACGATAACAACCTAATTACTTCGTGGCAAAACAGTTTGAATGCGCAGATTTTTTTCCCCGGATTTTATGATAGCTGTCGACTACTTTAAGCAAGGACTGGATCTCAAAACAGTACTAATGGAGAGGGTGGTGCTAGCCTACCTTGTAACGGAGGAGGGATCCGTGACGACCCGTCGTGTTCGACGTGTTCACTGAGAAGGTAACCGTCACGCTCGACCCGTCCTGCTCGACTGATCCAACGAGGAAGGTTCCGTCACGGTCGATGTATCCTGGTCGACTGACTCTCAATGAGAAAGACATCTTCACGTTCCACTGCGTTGTATGATTAACCAAGTCGCGCTCGACCTGTCTTACTCGACTGATCCACTGAGGATGACCATGTAGCACTCAACCTTTCCCACTCGACTGATACACTCAAGGACAACCGTAACACTCAACGTCTCCTGCTCAAATGATACAAACGCTCATCAACACGGTATGACAACTTCGACGTTCCTCTACAAACGACCCAACCCACCAATCGTAACACGTAAATTTCTAAAGAGGTGGTTTGCAAAGAGCGATAGGTGGTTGCCGGATGTTAAAGATCCTACCTCGAAACTGATACCAGATTTTCATGTGTTCAATCTTCAATCAACAGTAATGTGAGGACAATGATGATTATTCAAAGCTTCTCAAGAAAAAGGGAGAAATGAGAATTATAACGCGAAGCTACGGAATGGCCAGCATACACTACTACCTCGTTACAATGATCACTTTCACTAGAATATATATATATATATATATATATATATATATATATATATATATATATATATATATATATAACCCTGGAGGAAATTAATGCTTGTGTAGATATTTCAAACGTATGTATGACGCGTATTTCAAGGTTCTGCCTCACCGGCTCAGCCGTTAACCGCCAACAGTCGTGAAGTCTACCACCACCTACAACACGCGCTCAGCCAAACACGCGTCTTTATCCGCTAACGCCTACGTAACTTTTATAATGTATAATCAATAATCACACCCTGTGAGCGGTGCATTACGGCTTAATGTATAAACCTGCCCTTACTAACGAGAAACTGGATAGACGACATGCAGGATCTGTCGAATTCATTTCACATTTGTTTTCTATTACGTGGATTATCTGGTCATTACGTTCATGCCCAGTAATTGGGATTGACACGCTGGCAGTCGTGTATAGCCAGGATGCAGTGTCGTATATGAGTTCTGATGCCTCATTCACGAGAGGAGGAGAGGGACGAGGGCGTCAGTGTACATGCAGACAACGCCATTCACTTGACGATGTCTTTCAATTCATACGAGTATAACGCTGGAATATAATGGCTTTTCTGTATTTCCTACACATTTACTCGTTAAACATCTACAAAATGAAACGGCTGTCCTGTTTGTCTGTCTGTCTGTTTGTCTGCACGCAAGTCAAAGTCGCCAGACGCAGGGCAGAGCTGTAGACATTGCCAAACGCACGATGACTAACCCCTGCACACATCTGCCACTCGTTCATCCATTTTCTTGGCAGAACAGAAACTGCTGGTGGCTAAGGTGATGTATTTTCGGGAAAATACATCACTGTAGATCGGGAAGGTTGTGCCAGCAATATGGGAGGAATGAAAAGAGTGTTTGGCAAGGGTGGATGGGTGATAATACTGGACAATGCCAAGGTGGGGAGGAAGTTGTGTTGGTGGTGAGGAAGGGTGTGGTGGTCAGCGAGGGAGAAAGTGGTGGTGAGGGAGGGTGGGAGTTGTGTTGGTGGAGAAAGGGCGTTGTAGTGGTGGGAAGGGAAGGTGTGGTAGCCTCGGAGTGGTGATGGTGAGAAAGGGAGGGTGTCGTAGCCCTACCCGGAAGCACAGCAGACGAGACCCCAGATCTGCTAGAAAACAAAACGGCCAGCAAGCATTTCTAAACCTCTGGTCTACTATCCTGTCTCCCATCAAGTGGATTAGGAATTCAGAATACCTGCTCTATGGCAGATAACCTCGACCTGGACAACCAGGTCCTCTACAATGTTTCTCCCATGGCTGTGTCCACAGTGTCTGTCCTCTTCCTCAACTCCTGCATGGCAAAGGAGCTGTCCAAAATCCCGTCCCAAGACCTCCAGCAAGTGACAGGGTGGGCAAGAAAATATACATAACTGGTTTGACATTTAATATTTCCTGACGCAGATGTTGATGTTAGCACTTCAGACTCGAGATGTTTACCATGAAACAGGACGTAAGTCATAAAACAAGTCGTAAACCACTTAATATTGTTTGCTCGAACTGTTAAGCGCAACAGCCCTCCACTCCTCCCCTTCGACCGGCCCAGTCACTTGGCATCCGACCGGCAGAAGAGCTGCGACCTTCAAAGAGGCTGGATGTATACTCTCCCAGCTCCCCAGACTTAAGCCCCTTGTACAGTTCAGTAATGATGTAGTTAATCTTCCTACAAGAACCTATTACTTCCCCTCCTATACCCCCTGATGGTAACGGTGACGTGTTTAGCGTGCAGCGGTACGATGTGAACAATTCCCGTGTTCTAGCACTGAGGCGTTGAGCTGATACTTGAGATTAAACGCGAGTCAACTGTCTTACGAGGCCTGCTCCACTTCAGGTTTAAGGGGCGTGGCGTGGCAAGGAAAATGGGTGGCCAACTGTAACAAACTCGTCCATGTTTCTGTTTACAAGAGCAAAGTGTGAACAGCAAGTGAAGTCAATATTTTGATATTCGTCTCCCTACACGGAACACCTCTCTGGCTGCTCGGCCTTTCGACATCTGGTGCTACTGATATCAGAGGCCAGTCTTGCATCAGCCAAATTTAGCAGATCTCTAGGAGACAGACCGATGGATGCAACCCCTCCAAGTGTAGGCTGTTAGGAAAAGGGTATGACGAAACAACACCTTACAGCTGAATACCCTGGCATTCCACAATGTCGTCTCGATATTTCCGATGTCGCCCTTTACAACATGAGCAACGTTTCCCCTGCTGTCGTCCAGAGAACACGGGCATGCGAGATCATTACACAAGTGGGCAGAAAAGACGGATCAAAATCTCTCAACCTTAACACTTATAATGAGATCTGGAGAAACTTTTCACCGAATGACGTCCATCCCCCCGGCCTCGGAGGGTCTGGCTGGTCGGTGAGGGAAGAAGATTTAAGGCCGTGAGAAGAGGGGTCGAGGTTAAGTCACAAGACGGGGAAGTGTGTGAAGGTTCTGGGGAAAAAGAAGTGAGTTAAGGCGTTGCGTGGAAGTGCGGCTAAGGTGGAGAGTGTGGTTAAAGGGAGTTTGTCTTGGTCGTGGTTAAGGTTGAGAGGCTTGGCGCTAACGGGAGTATGTTGTGAGGAGGAAGGATGTGAGGACTCTCGTGAAGACGAAGTGGCTTTGGTCGTCCGGAATGAGCTAAGAGGGCAGCTATGTATGTGTGTGTACACACATTTAATCTCTACTGAAGAGCGTAGCGGATGACAAGGACAAAGGCTTGGATGAGGGGTAACATCAGACATATTATCGCTAATTCCCTACTGCCTTTCTCCGACAAACAGATGATCTCATTCCACCTCGAGAGTATCATACCCTGTGTGTTTTGTCTTGCCTTTTCTCCAGTGGACACAAGAAAAACTGGCGCACTCAGGCCCAGCCACATGATAACAGAGCTTCTCACACAGACAAATGTTTTCGTTCGTAACTCACGTGTACCAGAGGAAGGCGCTGGAGATGGACCGACCCCTCCTGCTGCAGGATGATGCCCACGCTAACAGGTTAGAGAGTCACAGGCTGTCTCAGCGTGGTGTCGTCCCCACTGGCTGTCCCTGAAGTCAGATAAGAAAAAAAAAGTATTACTTCCATGAAAGGGAGAAGATGGCGAGTGTTGGCACTACCTTAGGTAGAGAGGCCTTGTCTGGGACCGTAATTTATGGGTTACCAGTTTAGAAAAAAATCTGTAGGTATTGGGAAGGTTTGTGGGGGGAAATATCGCCTGGGAAGGAAGGGCAGGAGACGGGGAAAGTTTACCATAGTTTAATGATAAGAAGTCTTCAGGGGCTCTAGGGCCATGGACGACACAGATAATATGTTGGCAATAGAAGATAGGCGCTTGAGAGTACCTGGGTTGGATTTCAAGAATTAAAGGTGGAGATATAGAAAAAGGCACATTTTAGGACTTACAGAGATGATTTTGAGTGCTAAGGTTGATTACAACTCAAATAAATAATACACTACATCAATCCCCTATGTCATAATACACTACATCAATCCCCTATGTCATAATACACTACATCAATCTCCTATGTCATAATACACTACATCAATCCCCTATGTCATAATACACTACATCAATCCCCTATGTCATAATACACTACATCAATCCCCTATGTCATAATACACTACATTAATCCCCTATGTCAGGCTTTGATTCTGAACGCAGAAGCCACTTGCTTCCAGTATTCTATTCTTGCCATCTTTTATACCTTAAACACTTTGCTCTAAATCTTCAGTTCAGAGAACCGTATGATTACGGACGCTACTGAGTTTATCTGTCTTCCTTACTGAGTTCAGTATTATCCATTCTTTCTCACTTACACGTCTGAGAAATCTGGCATTCCCTTGTATAGGTACATTTTAATCTGAATTTCAGTCTTTGTTTTAAACATTCCTCAGACTCTCAGCTTTTCCTGTTTAGCTCAACACATTCAGAATTTGTTCACCATCCCTGGCACTAACCCTCACTACTCACTTTCTATGTAATATCTATAAAATAACAACAATGCAGTATCTATCGTCTTTTTATCTATATCAACGTCCTTAGGACCGATCTAACATCAACTCCTAACTACCACTATTTATCTATCACCTTTCTACAATAATCTTTATAATCTCTAAAATACATATATCGATATTTTCTCCAGGCTTATCTATTCATAATCTTGCTACAATACACCTGTCTATATAACCCTTCTGAATCAATCTGTATAATCTTTAAACTCTGTCTATAATGTATCTATAACTCCCTTTCTCTTTCACTCTCCCTCGCAGCCAATGCCTCCCGCCGTATGCACCATAACCCACGGCCGATATTCAACAATAACACCCGACTATTCTCCTCTTCACTCGGGGGGACGATTGTTCTGCCAATAGACATAATATTGGCGAAACGTCGCCCTCTCAAATAAATAACCGCGCCAGCCAAGACTGACTCAAATTGGCCCACCCTTAACACGAGGAGTTTGATCGGGTCCTACTATTTCTCATCAACGTTGGTCGGGGTCACAAAGAAGTCATCAGTAACCTGGAAGGAGGATTTTCTCGTGTGGAAAGACGTTGCGTGGAGAAAAAAACGTTTCCCAGAGAAAACGTTTCCTAAAGCTCTGCACGTATCTTTTCAATCTTTAAATCAATCCATTTCGTACAGACGGGCAGGAACATCTAGCACAGGGAGCAAGTCTAATCCTGTGGTGTTCATCGAGCAACTTGTCGTATTTATATTGTTACATGTATCTATGTTGGAGGTTATACACTCGCATACAATCAAGGGCAAGGTAGCTATCTGCTTGTTATGGTCCTCTTACACAAAGAGGGACTCTCTCTCTCTCTCTCTCTCTCTCTCTCTCTCTCTCTCTCTCTCTCTCTCTCTCTCTCTCTCTCTCGAAAAAGCAATCTGAGAGAATGTGGATCCGCAGGGAGACTTAAGTTCTCAAGAGAACATACAGGAAGATCTCCTCTCGGAGCAAGTCACTGAGCCCATGAGAATCATTGTGGTTGATACACCATCATTAGCAAACCTTCGCATTACACATCACTGTAAGGAGAATATCAGATATGAAACGCCAAATGTAAAACTAGAATGATACAAAGTCTTCATTCTCAGTCTCTGGTTTAGTAGGACATATGAAAAGGCCGGACAAAAACCAAAATCTATTAGGTAACAACATAGTCGTGGAAACTACAAAGAACTCAAGAATCTCTATGGAGACGTAAATTGGGAAACAGAAGTTTTAGCACCCGTGATGTACGTCACTGTTAGGGGGAATTTCAGTGAAATTTTCAGTGTAGCTGTAGTGGACTTGAATGCGCCGCTACTCAGGCACGGTCACTATACTTTTAAAGAAGCACAGAGAACTAATAAAGAGGGTGTAATGGAAGCCAACGAGGATATGGTGGGAGAATTAAGGGAGCTGCATTACACTATGAGGTATGAGGTTAAGAAATACCTCTATGGCATGAGTAGTGGGTGAAGGGCATGTGAACCGGGCGATGGGACAGTGAACGCTGACAGCATACGGGAGTTTAAAATGTTGTCTGATAGTACGAAAAGTTCAAAGACATGGGGCCCCTTGCGTGTGGAGAACTCCCTGCCATTGCAGTACAAATAGTACTCGGTACTATCCATACACATACACACATAGGGATAAAGATACAGCACATATATACAAACTTAAGAGGCATGACAGCAAGAGAATGGGTGAGAGCGAATGAGGCCTTCCCTCGTATGTTTGTGGCGCTACCTTGCTAATGCGGGATACGGTGAAAAATACGACAATACGACTGTAAAACTCTCTCCCCGTAGCGCGCGAGCACACACACACACACACACACACCACACACACACACACACACACACACACACGTTACTTCACTATTTGGATATCATTATATACTTAAATATTTGTCATTCTCAGTTTAAATATCAAGTGGTGGCTCTGGGAATCTATGTTGTAACTAAACTAATTCCATTAAGCTAATAATCATTCCAATGAGCATTATTAATAAAAACGTATCTAATAAAGATGAAACATGTGATCTTATTTACATGCACCATACGGCTGCAACTTTAATTTAGATCACAAACACAAATGGTTGGTCTCTAGTTTGCATACGGTCTGGAATCTGCATAAGAAATATACATAATTGTATATTCATGAGTCAATTTTTTTTTTCTCTGCAGCGTTAATGTTTTAGTTTGAATAAAAGAATAACGAATCGTGTCTTTCGAAAACGGACGAGAACTTTTCCTTCTGAATTTCGTGAACAGAGATTAAATGTAGACCGTAGGCATAGTGAGTGCGTGTGTACTCTCACAATCATTCTTAACACTTGAACGAGTGTCCATGACTTCTTCTTTTTTTGACTGATGAACGCAGCTTCACGCTGACCATCTTAACGACCCAAGCAGTTGACAGACTTAACCCCTAAACATCCAAGGTAGACATAGCGGGCACGATGTTGAAAGTGGGCACGATGTTCAAACCGGGCACCATGTTCAAAGCGGGTGCGATGTTGAAAGCGGGCACCATGTTGAAAGCGGACACGATGTTGAAAGCGGGTATGATGTTGAAAGCGGGCACGATGTTGAAAGAGGGTATGATGTTCAAAGCGGGCACGATGTTGAAAGCGGACACGATGTTGAAAGCGGGCACGATGTTGAAAGCGGGTATGATGTTCAAAGCGGGCACGATGTTGAAAGCGGACACGATGTTGAAAGCGGGCACGATGTTGAAAGCGGGCGCGATGTTCAAAGCGGGAACGATGTTCAAAGCGGGCACGATGTTCAAAGCGGGCACGATGTTGAAACCGGGTACGATGTTTATGTTGCTTCTGCTTCCTATAAATGCTTTCTTGTTGGATAACGTTTCTCCTCTACCCTCTTCCAGAAGTACAGCGAGAAGCGACATGATAAAACGCTGATGTGTATCTCTCTCAGCCAGGCCAGGCATTCGAACGTGCAACCTGGGACTGTGTGGAGAGTTCATCCACCACGATCCTGTGCCTCATACTCTTGTAAACAAAACCGAACGTGGAAGGATTACTTTCACATGCATCAAGAACACCGAGTTCTTCATCAATTTCTCATCGCTCTTGCCCGTTTGTTATTATGGACTTATTCTCTGTCATGTTCACCCGAGCCACTCTTCTGTCGTGTAAAGGGTGGAAGTTTATCATCTAATTAACGGCAGGAATAAAGCTCAAAATGAAATTCACTTTTTTTTCCCTATTCCTGAATACAATGTTGGCGTTTATGAATATGTCTGGTCATAAAGTTTGGACGAAATATATTCACAAAGGCAAAGAATTTATCTACCCATATAATTCTTCTTGGGGATGGGTGGGTGGGTGTTGTCAATATATTACACAAATAAATGAAATAACTTTACACCTACATGGTCAAGGTGAAACTAATTTCAGCCATTAAGAGGACAAACGAACGTATATAATATACATCATAAGACTTTTATGACTTACTCTCTACAGGTTTACTCCTCCGATCCACATGAACATAAGCGAACTCGATCTAGCATCAACAGTCTCCAACTCCTTTCTAAAACCATTGCAATCTTACAGCACACACACACACACACACACACACACACACACACACACACACACACACACAGGTTTCTTTCGTGCCTCAGTGGAGTCAAATAACTATTGCTACAAAGTACAGTCACGCTCTATTGTCAGGCGCATACCATCAGTCACATAAACCTTAGTGACATCCAGTGGGGTCATCTGCCACCACCTGCACTGGCAATTCCTCCGCATGTCCCACGTAGACCGGTCCATTATATGAACCTGCAGGGAGGGTACGCTTGTCACGGTTATATTGCTGAAATTCAACTGGTTGTGCGCGACGATGTGTTCCACGTGAACTTTCCGCAGGTTTTCTGATAACTAAATCAATCAATCTAGTACATCCCATCCGAAGGAACACCGTTTCTCAAGGTATTCCATGACACAAACTGAAGTATACGACATAAAGAACTGTGGTGGCTGTAGTAGACTGCACGCATTACCGGGGCTCCTCCAACCCCTGCCACATATTTAGATCAAGTTGGTTTCACCAAACAGATCCTGAGCGCCATCTGATTTTGAAAAAACGTTTCAGTGTTAATATATCTCACTATACAGTTGCGCAAAATATACACCTCCACGAACACCTACACCAAATATCTTTAATTATTTCTTTATGGTGGAGGTCCTCTTCACTAAGTTCTTACTGCTGTGTTGTTTCACTGGAGACTGCTTCACCATCAGGTTCGACTCCTTCAGCCACAGATTTGGCTGCATTACCCGCAGGTTCGGCTACCTCACACACAGCTTCAACTGCTTCAGTCACCTGATCGGTTTCCTCACCCGCAGGTTCCGCTCCTCCAGCCACGGGCATGGCTGCCTCATTCCCAGTTTCTACTGTTCAGTTGCTTCACACACGCGGTTTCGGCTGCCTCACCTGCAGGGTCGTCGGCAAGGGTGGGTTTAGCGGTGCGCAGACTCCTAAAAGCATGCATTCACTTCAACAGATCCCATAGGGCGAGCCCCGCCACCAGAAGTAACAGGTAGTCTGTACGAGGAAGGTACGGCCTAGGACGGCCTGAAGCCTGTCCACATATCCCACTGGTACCCCGGGTTTCCCAGGCAGCTCCTGCAGGAGTGAGATGTGTTTTATGGAGCATGAAAAGGTTACCGCTATGTTTAAGATCTTCCATGTGTGGTGGATCCTCGATCTGCAGATGCATGGGCTCTGCTCCCACTGTCCAAAAAAAAAAATCGTAGTAGTGTAAACAAAACAGTCCAATGGTTTAACAAAGACATTATCTGGTTTTCATTCAGCCTGCGTGACAACTTGTGTAGACATGGGACACCAAAGTATCATCTTAAGGGCAACATTCTGAAACAATGTGACGGGGTCTTCGGTAATGCCCCACTTCATTCTCCAACATAAACATCTAATGATTACGTTGCAATAACGGTAACAAACATCTCATTTGTATCTGCATGTAACCAAAGGAACCCGACCTCCACCTTTGGAAGTTAGGACTTGAGTAATGATCCCGCAGCAGAGGCACTATCATCAACATCAGATCCTAAATGACCTTTTCAATCACATTTCGCCACCTGGGCTGCAAAACTAACTTCACGGTTTAATATCTCAGACTGTGATCCATTCAAAAGACTGACCTTGGATCGAGCGAACTATATCATACCTGATCTGCTCTCTTGTGACAAGAGATCCCCACCCATACCGTCTCTCTGATGCCTTAACTCTTACTGATCTAATTTTCCTTTTGTTTCAGGGGAAGTTTAAACATAATGAGTTTCACTGTGTGCCAAAAGTAGATATTTTGTAGTCAGACACATTCTTGCCTCGTTTCAAAGCCCTTCTTTCGTAGTTCACAAAGGAACAATGAGATGGCGCGCAACGCATTGGTGTCGTAGAAAAAGATAAATGAAAATATGACGTTGTATAAGAAGACGCGGGTAACACTGCACAGCCAGGATGTAAACACCAAACGCAGACGTCACGAACATCACCTTCACCTTCACCTTCCACGCTGGGAACATCACCGGACATCGGGAGAACTCCGGCACCGACACTTTCATCAGAAGAGAAGAAAATGGGACTCCGGCTTCCCCCTCCTCCAGCAGGAACTCCAAGAACCTCCGCCATCTCCTCCCTCCCGAAGTAGTACCATGGGAGGACAACATCGGCTCTCCCTCCCTGTGACAGCACACAAGACCCACCATCACCTCTGAACCCTGCAGCACCAACGGAAGGTGGCAGTAAGGCATCACCACAACCAACTCCAGCTGCAGCACCAGCACTAGTAACTTCCCATTAGCCGCACACATCAGTTCATGTTCATACAGTTGTTTTCTTAACATTACGTCTTCCCACTTCCTTCAGTCCAGCATTATGAGGAGACCAGACACTTATAACTGATGTTAGAATCACTGGCTCGGCTGACTCAACCCAAACACACGCCGCTGATATGTGTAAGAGTACTTCAAGAAATGCTAATCCGACGGGTGAAAAGTGCCCAGCGAACCTGGCTTAATGTGGAGGTCCTATTAAGGAGGCCTTAATGAGGTGCGGTACTTAGCTTGAAAATATGAGGCATTTACGTGGAATTCGGAGGATTATGGGACGATGAGGTGGTGAGGGACGGTGAGGGGGGGAAGGCGAGGGATGGTATGGTGGAGACTGTGAGGGAAGAGGCGAAATAAAACGGGTTGAAAGGATGACTGTGAGGTAGGAAATGGACAATGAGGGAAGTATCAGGGCGAGGATGGTGTGTATGAGGGAGAAGGTGGAAAGATGTCTATATGGTGGTAATAGATAGTGAGAGGATGGTCGTTGACACATAGGTCATTTCAGCAAGTCGACACATACCGTAAGAAGATGTGCAGTTACTGTACACACGTTCCGATATCGTGACATGAATTTCAGCCCCAGAACTGATCTTATTAACAGCGACGGAATTATGTGTCGCACTCGCTGTTACAAAACTCGTCCCATCAATACTGACTAAATCATCTGGAAACACGATAAAATGGCTGCTTTCGACTGCGAATATATGCTGCATAGAAAAAAAAAGAAATGTTACCCAATTTTCTACGGCTTAAACACTATAACATGGCCTTGTTACCAATTCATATATTTCGATGGATGATGATTCAAAATCAGGCAAGGCTTCAGTGTCACTAAAACCTCGGCGACGGATTTCCAATAAGCCTCAACACATTGGATCATTCAGCTACGGCCCTCATGCTCATTATGCTGACAGGCAAAAAAAAAAAAAAATGTTTCCCCTCCCCCCTGGTTTCATACTCGCTGATCTCACAAGAACGTCCAGTTTTGGCAACTGGTTGCCTCACTGCTATGTTGCTGTGATACACATAACGGTACACTCACCAGGGCCTCACGATGGACACAAAGATAAAAGATTATACGAACCCCTCTCACCTCGCCCCTCCTCCCCTTCCCCTAATTACGACGCCTCAATTCCTGACCTTAATAGTATGACCCTTGACCTCGACGGTAACAACCCATAGAAAACGACGGTACAAGAACCCTTGACGACGGAGGTACGATCTTTGAGCAGGTATGGCACGGCCTTTGAAATGACCCTTAAGGGTCAGGTCAAAGGTCATGCCGTCATAACCAGAGCCTTCCCGTATATCCTCCTAGGCCGTGCCGTCGTGCAAGCTGCCTCAATGAAAAAGAAAAAAAAAATCATCAGTTTTGTTGTATGTTTACACTTTTCAGTTCACGCATGGACTCAGGCGTATTTGCGTAATACATGTTTTATGTTTATGTATGTTCAATGTACAATATAACTGTCGCACAGTGTACACAGCACAATGTTTGTCGTGGGGTGATTACACGAGGAACCTTTCTGTACCGTGTTTGTGCCGGTAATTCGACAGTTACACATGAAAATAAAACTATGAATAACCAAAATGCTACTTACCCTTGTCTCTTGTATTGATAACAACATCCCGACTACTCAACTAGAGTTTATAAGGTGGTGTCTTTAAAGAATATATTATCTTTTGATATTTACATAATGTCTATTTCTCCTTTTTTTATGTTGGATGGATCAGTTCCACGCAAGCTCGTCCATCGTTCGTAATATCTTCGTGTCGTGTGGCGAACACAAGAATGAAGAGAATCTCCCACGCTGCTATACCACTTCATGCTCACTCACTTCTCACACAACGTTACGTCTCTACGTGAGACGACACCGCCACCATCTGTGTTCTCATCCTGGAACACACCACTCACCATGACCCAGGTCCTCCAATCTAAACTACCCTACACTTGGATATATTCCTCAACTCATAATACCTGTACATCTTGATATTAACCAACTTGGACATCAGACTGAAATCGATACAGAAAAAAAAAAAAGTTTTTAAAGGTCTATTGTTCCATTAGCATATTACTAATTCATGAACGAATGAACTATGTGATTGAACAATTGTTTCCGAAGTTATCAAATTCCGGTAATGATCGGATTCCTTTCGCTTCAAACCTGCAATCTAGCTTTGCTTTGTGATAAAACAGTGTAGGGGGCCACACACGGCCCAGCCTGTGTTACTGCAAAATCATAATAACGGAGATAAACTGGGCTGTTGCGGAGAGTATATAACTCCCTGGACACTAATATTCCTCTCCATGATTCTCACTGGTTGATGTTCCTCCCCCGACGTAACCCTTCACCACTTCCGTGATTCCCCTGCATTGTGAGTGCCTGTGGCCCTAGTGGGTCACCCACCAAGTTCCTCAACACGACCGTGTGAAGCCCAACTTCGGATCCCATGACTTCGAGATCAGTGAGGTACAGTGACCACCTGAATGGCACAGGGAGCCACTTGCCTCCTGGATGGCTTGTCTCATCCAGCTTTTGTGTGGCATGGAAATCATCCAGTTTCTGGATGAGTCAGGATCACCCAGCTTCTGGGTGAAGTCACTCATCTTCCGGATGATTCGTAATCATCCACATTTTGGATCGAATGGAAGCACCCAGCTCCTGGATGACTGGACATCATCCAAGATTCTTATGTGCACGTCACTTATGATTCAACACACCGACGAACCATGAGATAGCTCTTAATCGAAGATGATTACTCAAGAATGATCGTGAGCGTGGAAAGATCAAGATATATTTACAGTTTCGTAAAGCAGAATAAGAATATTGTAAGGTACTCTTAACGTGACATGCTAAAGTTACGAACCTTGTATTTCAGCATTTCAGAGATTTTTAATGTTTCTGGACAGTCCTCTTTACACAAAGGCCCCAGTTAGCTTTTGTATATATCGCTGGCTTCGATGGTAATTGACGTATGGTTATCTGGCAATGATCCCTGATGTAATATTTCAGTATCTGCAAACGCGCTACGTGAAGCTTACCCTTTACGCAAGGTTTTTTTTTATGGAAAGATGAGTTAGCGACTAATCGCACTGCAGTGCTACATGACAAGTGGCACAAGGTACGAATGTGGTGCTGTTAAGAGTTCTGAACACCTGCATGCATATTTGTGTGCTGCTTAGTGTGTCAGCAGTTAATGGTCACTGAACAAGATAATATCAAATATACGATATTAAACACTGCACAATAGGGAAAAGATGGGAAGACACAGAAAATGACTTTACATCGTAGGGAAAGTAAGAGGGAAAGAAGAAGTCTTGCGATATTTAGGAAGAGAAACAAACATTAGTGACACAAACCCATCAACAACCCGCCTGGAACTATTCAAAACAAGGCTGAAAAGATCGATACCACAAACTGTCGCCAATATCTGCTCCTCCTCCTTAATTTCTGTACACTTTGACCATAGACTTCTTGTGTCTCTTGGATGAAATAAACCCAGACAAGCTGCTGCCTTTCAGTCCTGACCGTCAACGCCACAACGAAGCCACTAGACTTGGCTACATCCACCTTTGATGGAATATTGTGTAACGTTACAGTTCAGTTTGCTTACAGACATAACAGATACGTAAGCAAACCAGTTTTAAGTCTCTTTAAGTCCTCAAGCAAGGTCTACAATGGTCTTGTAGGATAAACTGTACACAGTAAACTGCTGAGGAATATTTTGAGTTACAAATCTGAAAAGAACGAAATTATTTACCTTATCATCAGCTGTGTTCTTGCATCTCTGCAGGTCGGGAGTGAGGGAGCTGGGTAATTCTAGCAATTCAAGAATCTGATGCAAACACTCTAACCCGTGTGATCACAGACGCGTCAACCACAGCACAAATAAAACCAATAGTGTGCTGCGGGCTTTGATGCTGGGAGCCGTTGCTTTTAATAAGTTAACGGCTTTTGGGGAGAGTGGGAATCCTACCTGAATATGTTTCTTAGATGATCATAAGGTCATTATGGGAATAAATCGAGGGAGCAATTGCACCAAATTACAAGAAAATTCAGACAAATTCAACCCATGCGAATATAAAGTAATGAGGATACGACATAGTGAGTGGGGACCTCTCTACGAATACTGTCTAGCAGGGAATATGCTATGAGCTGGCTAGAAGGACTCAGGAATCCACACCAGAACCCCAACTCAGTAGTAGAGTAACGAAAACAAACTACCGGCTGGCAAATATTAGCACAGCACTCTAGCACGTGGGAAAAAGAAAACTAGCAAGCTATTTCCGTGGCGTATTACGCCAAAACTAAAATGTATCTCCCAGTTGGGTCACCGATCTTCAAGCACAATGATCTAACTCCTAGGAGAGGTCCTGAGGTGAGCAATGAAGATAGTACAATGAGAAGTTAGAGGTCATTGAGAATACAGATGAGCAAAGGGAGAGTTGATCACAACCCAGAAAGATTCTATATAATTGATGACATCAATAGTATAGAGCATGATCAGAAAGAACCGAGTTGAGGAAATTGTGAATGCTTGACAATAAACAGAAGTTTAATATGCTGTATGATTTGAAAATGTTCATGAGATCAGGGCCCACGAGTGTAAAACTCCCCGTACCTCACAAATAGGTAATCACTACTGGGAATAGTACAGGAATAGAACCTCTCCCCGTATCAGTGAAATAAGTAATCAAAAATAGGTAGTTACATCGAAGTAATTTCATAAAAAACTGAAAAAAAAAGTTGTCGGAGGGGACGGCAGTTAGGGAGAGAGAGAGAGAGAGAGAGAGAGAGAGAGAGAGAGAGAGAGAGAGAGAGAGAGAGAGATGCATATGAAAAGCTTATAAAAGACTGCAAATCTGACGTAAAGGTTTATCTAAACAGAGACTACATTTTTTTACTACTGTGAGACTCTTGACCCAGACTCAGATCCCCGGGTGAATCCATCTTTGAAAAATAAATTCGTCTGACACAGCACGAAGACCTTAAGCGCCAGTCTGTGCAACAGTAATCCCTTTTCAGATACAACGAACCAGAGTCCCGGATACAAGGCTGGGTGAAACTATTCTAGGCCGGAGAAAATTATACTAGGCTGGGGGAAAGCATACTAGGCTGGGGGAAAAACTATCTTAGGCTGGGGAAACTATACTAGGGCTGGGGAAGCTATTCTAGGCTGGAGAAAACTATTCTAGGCTGGGGAAAACTATACTAGGCTGGGGAAAACTGAAGCACTTTACAACGAAAACGAGTTTAGGATCGTCATGTATGGCGTCTGGGTACGTCATAACTCATCTGGTATGTAAATTTAATACACGATAATCGCTATGGGACAAACTGATCAACAGATAGGATGTGTTTATCATACTGCCAATGGTAAACAAAGATGTTATCTTTTTATCATACAGTAAGGGATATCTTTGTGAAGTTATAAGGCTGAAAATAATCACATATATGCACTGTAGCTAAAACATTTAAAAAGAAGAGATAGAAATAAATTTCTCTGATCGATCCTGCAAAAGTGGCTTATGATGTGTCACTAGATGGCAATACTGAGTCGGCAACTGCCTTGCTGAGTTAAACCTAACGTTTCCTCTGTTCCAACGATTCTCACATCTGTGAGTATATTTACCCGTTATTACCCATGAACAGAATGGATTAGATGTTAGAATCTAAAATACATTAATGAGATTGTGAAACTGGAAATACTGCAGATAGAATGTTGCTGAATAATGTCTGTAGGATAAATTCTCCTTCTATAATGCTTCCTGGTCGATAATTCAACGCGAAGTCCAGGATCAGCACACAGCTGGGAGGATAATACTGACAACACTGTGTGCGAAAGATGACGTTACTTGACAAAGATCCAAACATATCAACAATAAGGAAACGTCATATAATTTTTATTGAACGCATTATATATATATATATATATATATATATATATATATATATATATATATATATATATATATATATATATATATATATGCGATGGTTACATTAATCTCAATAAAAAAGGCATTAAGCCTATTTTCTTTCAGTCATGTTTGTTTAACGAGCGTTACATAGACCTGGTTCGAACAGTTCAGTAGTCAAGTCATTATATCTACCATAAACATGCAGCAAGATGAGTCATAGTTATAACAAAGCCTATATAGACTTTATATAATGTATAAGGATGGCCAAAACACTCCCAAAGTGCGTGACAAACGCCAAAATTCTCGACACGGAAATAAAAAACTGACTGAGATACACAGTAGGTGTTCCTCCACCCAATACCCCGGGCACAGTGGCCAGGAACCGGAGCTAACACACACACACACACATACAGTACCAAATTTCACTTATGATTTTACAGTCTTACGGAAGTTGTCGTTTATTATCTAATATTTTTTCCCCATTACCTTAGACAATCGTGAAAACTGAACATGTGCCTCGTTGAAACGCACATTAGTGTCATTATGTTTATATTATCATTCTCATTTGATATTAATCCATGTTTTATGCTTTTCAAGTTCTTGTTTTGATTTATCTTTGAGCAATGTAAACGCTTAAAACATATGACGTCAATATTCATCCTGCAACGTGTCTTCTTGTGCGCATGCGACAGCCAGCGTCAGTCAACTATCCTCATCATGTACATCTATCCTTCGTGGTTCTCCTACTGACGGTGTCCCGAGGCTCGACCCCAGGCAGGGCTACGTGGAGTCAGGCTATGTTCGTGGGGCCGGGGAAGGAATCCTTCCGACTCCAGAATAGGAGGTATACGTCAAAGCTCTCCTCACATGGACGTTCTCATTTCCCTTAATTCTGGGTTTCTCGACTTGCCCCACTGAGAGAGAAAAAATCAACACTCCAAATGTATGTTTTTCTATGAGGTTCCCAAAAAAGATGATTATATAATGCCAAACTGGAGGGCCTCTTGTCTGACCGGCAGATTCTTAAATAAATCTTGAAAGTTCTCTTTTACTTCTTCTTCGAACATCAGACTAATATCTTCAAGGATATCAATGACAGTAACATCCAACAGGATAAGTCAAATCATACACAACTAAAGTGGCGCGAGAAAAGTAAAGAATAACAAGGAGAATTTGACGCCGTAAGTGTGGTATAGCAGACAGTGCGTCGTCGTTCAGCCTAGTTACATTATGGTGATGCAAACCATTTAAAACTGAAGCCACAACCCATGCACTGCAGGAAGTCTTCCTATCCACTGCCGCCGTCACCATGTAAGTAAAACCATTATGTTAACTCCTACAATTGGGTAAAACTGCCAGAATTGTTAGCCCATTAATCTCAGTTATGATTGAGACATTAATCGACAACTGCGTCAGTAAAAAAAAAAAACACGGCCAAGATAGCATGATTTTACTATCCTCACCATGATATCTTCATCAGTGAAGATTATGAACCTTATGACAGAATCTGAGATGAGTGTTCAACGCGCTTGACACCTTCTGATGTTGATGACCGTTTAGCACTGTGGCCATCGGATCTACACACTAACGTCTCAGTGATGAACACCCACCATGAAAGACTGGCAGCTTTGTCAATCAGATGTTTGCATTAGTAGTCGATAGGTGATGATAACATCGGCTTTCACCAAGACGTTCAAGACAAAGTCACCATGTATGCTATCGAAGAGAAAGCTTTTACTACACACACACACACACACACACACACACACACACACATCATTTTTTCTTGAATCATGTCTGTTGGCGAGGTAGTGCCAAGAACAGACGATGAACGGCCTCATTTGCTTAAATCCACTCTCTAGTTGTCATGAATAATGCGCCGATATAATGTACCTATAAATATATATAACTGATTGGCGCTCAGGCGGAAAACCAAGCAGGTACGAGCCAGGTGAAGGTGAACGGTGGCGGCCAGACGCTACCTGGGGAATCCTCGATCACTCAAAGCATCTATCATTCCATCCTTCCATCACCATCTCGGTCTCCCCCTCCTCCTTGTTCCCTCCAAGTCTGACACATATACCGTCTCAGTCAGCCTCTTCTCACTCATCCTCTCCATATGTCCAAACCGTTTCAGCACACCCTCTGCAACTCTCTCACACGTACTCTTCTCACCACCACACGTCTCTATTACCCTATCATGTCTTATTCAGCTAACTCCCTCACACCACATTCTGTTCTCAAACATTTCATTTCCAACACATTTAGCTCACTCATTACGTTTTTATCGGGACAAGTTTACCCTCACACATGCCCTTAAAGACAATGACCTCTCTCACAACGTCCTTAAAGCGCCCCCTTATCCACCTCATGGTTCACTTCATCACCCATAGCTCCATCCGCGACCAAATCCACTCCCAGGTATTTAAAACACTCCACTTCTCCTAAGTTTTCTCCATTCAGTCACAATCAAACCTACCTGTCTCATGTCTCAGCTGAACTCAATAGCATTCTTTTTATCAACATGAACTCTCAACTCTCTTCTAAACTCAGACACCAGCTTCTGCAGTTTCTCACCAGAGTCTGCCATCAGAGCCGCGTCATCAGGAAACAGGAACCGACTCCCCTACATACACATACATTCATACAGACAGTATGGCCGATAATTTGTATATATAATGCATCATTTAAAACACAGTTCTGAAAGAAGGAGGTCCAATTGATTACCATCACTTAACTGCAGTTAAACATTGTAAGAGGAGAACAATAAAGATACTAGTAAAAGCTGCTTGCAAGGCTTCGCTGTCAGAAACATATCACATATCGCATTCTATTTCTATCCATCACCGGGTACTGAACACGGGCCTTCCTTGCCTCGTAGCCAGGAGGTATACGGGAGCATCTGAAGCCCTGATTCTCCACCATGTATAGAATTCAACTTTTGGATACAGCTGGCTGGATTCGCCTCACCTCGGCCAGCCAACCAGTGTGTGGGTCCCCGTCCTTGCAGGGTCACCGGCCCGTAAATCAACACGCTGGAGTTCCTCGTCTCCTGAAGGAGGTGTCAGGTGGATTCAATCACCCGTGATGAGTCACCAGAGGCGATCTTCCTTCAGTTGATAAGGTAAGAGCGAGTGATTCTTCGCTACATACACTTACCGCTATCATGTCTGTAAGAATCTCAAACTTTCAGCAATCGATCGACGAAGAGAGTATTCGCTACGGTTGCATCTTCGCTACATACACTTAACACCATCATGTCTGTAAGAATCTCAAACTTTCAACCATCGCTCGACGAAGAGAATATTCGCTACGGTTGCATCAGCGATTCATATGAACAAAAATGTCATAATGATTCCTACACACATACTCTGTTCTCTGTCAGAACAGTAACTTGGCAAGGCACTGAAGGATACTGCGGTTTGCGATTCAATGTTGGCCTCACACTATCTGTTTCCCGTTCCGATGCAAGCTTTGTTCGCAGCTAACGTCTACGTCCCAGAAAGGTTGTGTTTACCGCGGCTCAGGTTAACAGCCTTGTGTTTGTGTCGGTCTCTGGCGGACGTGAATGTTGGTTGTTTGGGACTGTGTTCGACTGCTGCTTTTGTTCGCGTTCAGGTCGAATTTTCACAACCATTTTTCAGCTGTGAAGCAATACTGTTATGTCTGGTCCAATGTGAGTGGTGCAGAATATTCTCTCTCTCTCTCTCTCTCTCTCTCTCTCTCTCTCTCTCTCTCTCTCTCTTCTCTCTCTCTCTCTCTCTCTCTCTCTCTCTCTCTCTCTCTCTCTCTCTCTCTCTTCTCTTCTCTCTCTCTCTCTCTCTTCTCTTCTCTCTCTCTCTCTCTCTTCTCTTCTCTCTCTCTCTCTCTCTTCTCTCTCTCTCTCTCTCTCTCTCTCTCTCTCTCTCTCTCTCTCTCTCTCTCTCTCTCTCTTCTCTCTCTCTCTCTCTCTCTCTCTCTCTCTCTCTCTCTCTCTCTCAAGCTTCTGAGCTAAAGACAAAGTTACATTTCTTTTCTTTTCTTCCAAGGCATTATCTGCTGTTCAGTCTTCCAGATCTTGACTCTCTCATAATGCTGTAATATTCTTGGCCATGATACATGGCAATTCTGACTGATAATATGGAAATACTTTTAATGTACTGTGTACCTATCAGTATGATAATATCTGTGACATATGTTTGAATATGATAATTTCATCAAACGATGAACCCCATAATTATTCAAGGGTAAACCGCTACGTACAGCTCTCTCTCTCTCTCTCTCTCTCTCTCTCTCTCTCTCTCTCTCTTTTATTTTAAACTGGGGGTTCTTTATAGAAGATCGGTAAGTCTATATCGTTGACAGAAGATCTGTAAGTCTATATCGTTGAGAGAAGATCCGTAAGTCTATATCGTTGACAGAAGATCTGTAAGTCTATATCGTTGAGAGAAGATCCGTAAGTCTATATCGCTGAGAAGATCTGTAAGTCTATATCGTTGAGAGAAGATCCGTAAATCTATATCGTTGACAGAAGATCTGCAAGTCTGTATCCTTAAGGCACACTTCAGATAAGCTAAACTGAATGATCTAGGGCCAAGTTAATGCGAGACTGACGACCCTTTGAGGACGGTCAGGAAACGCCAAACTTCTCTTTAGCTCAACTGTGACGTCGGATCAGAAAACTCCTGGAAGTCCCAGATACAGGAAACACCAGCAAATGGTTCCTGCTGTGGCTTGAAGAAGAAGAGGAATATAGCTCGGCTCAGACACTTTTTGGGAAATAGAAGACGAAGCCTGGGATTTTAGTGGAAAGCATCATGGCCGTTCATATCGTTCCGTTCATTCTTCGTTGTTGTAACGGGAACTTGGTGAATGACTCAAAGGGAAAATACAGTGAGTAACACGTTTAAGTCTGCAACAAAGTCCTGCGTGTATGGTACATCTTATATCGTGACAAGCATTTACTACGCTTAAACTACTAAATCCAAGCGACAGAGTACGCAACGTGTGTCCTGCACTGCGGCAGGAAGCGAGGGAGAAGGTCCTGTAGGAGGCACAAGGATCAAGTTGCATCACAGAGATGAGTTAAGATGCAGGACTTCTTCTTCCTGCATGACGATCGTCGGAGTACGAGGGTGGCGAGATAACAAACATTATACACGGCGGGAGCGATCCTGCTTCAGGGGGCGTGGCAGCAGCGTGTGGGTTCAGGCTGGCGAGGCGACGCCACTATCATGGATGGTAACCCAGGCACTCACCACACAGTGATGTGAGGGTCAGCCTTTCAGAGCAGTGTTCTTCATGCACTGACAGGGACGCCAAGGAGGACGTTCTATAATCTCCTGCCGGTCATCGACAGATCGATGAAGTCGAGGGGTCCTCGCCGGTGTGCACGATGCCATGTCTGGTAATCTCAAGTACGTCGTCTTCTTCTGAGGTTCACAGTCCACGTTTCACGTGGCAGCTGAGCTCACCGAAATAGTCCATCTCCCTCTCTCTCGTACTCCGCGCCTGCAGTCAAGAACTAGGTTGATGGTACGAGGGAGAGAGAGGTCAGCCAAGAAAGATAGGGATGGGTTCCTTGAATGAACCATTAAGCCTACGAGTTTTTTCCTTCAGTTAATGATGCCATGTGAGAGAGCGCTGGTCGGGTACAGTGGAAACATTTTATGTACAACAGTGGAAGGCTAAATGGAGGCGCAAGTCACGAATGACAGCCCAGTTCGTGTTGAGATGAGAGCGTGAACGAAACAGCTTACATAAGACTCTACAGAAAACTGCAGGTAACATGAGGACACGCAAGAAAAACCTGTGAAAACGTTTATATAAGAGTTACAACGAGTGAATGGAAACGATGATTTAAACATTATGAATAGTCTATGACGGGTTCCTTCTTCAGGAGGACCACATATGCATGAAGGAAGCGTGGTTTTCATCCTCTTACAATACCACATTCAGGATCACCTAAAGCAGTTCAAATAATAGATCTTGGTAATGATCAGCACAACTTCCTTGTGCCATCTGCAAGAAGAAATGATCGAGAATCTATAGAGGTACCAGAGCGGCTTCAATATTTTTGGGAGAAGTTTTTTTTTTTAAGGGAATCCCAGTCTCTGTGCCAAGGGCTACTGAAGGTCAATCAGTGATCCGAGCTGGCACCACGATCATCTACAACAGCTGGAAGTGGGTTCGAGCTCCGTCTTAGCACCGGGTAACTGGGTGACATGTGACGATGCGTTGTGAATTTAAGGAGTTAGAAAACCCCACATGGAGCAGTTCGATTTCGCTTGTTACAAGTGTGAAGACAAAGTGTTGATCCTCACATTCACATCTACAGATTCCAACCTCAAATACCTGAACAACATTTCGAACTCTCATTATGGCCGCATCTATCCGATACCCACTACAACTGTACGTTACGATCGTAGGCAAGAGTCAAAGTTTCGAACTTATTCGAAGGATTTACTTAAGATCAGTCACAACTCGAAATCATCTTGGTTGAAACTGAGCTCATCCTTAAGTCGAAAAAATCCAAAAATGTCGAAAAGAAAATGTAGAACAGAGCACAACAAACCAGCCGAGTTGCGTCTACGGCCGCTGAAGAAACGAATCCCACTCGAGCTATCTGTCCAATAAGAGAGGGTCTCTCCTCTGAAAGACATCATTCCCAAACGACTCCCACGGCGGAGATCCCAAAAGTTCAATGATTAGAGGTCTACAGGGCGCCAAGTGACTAATAAATACTGCTCGTTGGCACAGCTTGCCACCATCCCCCTCCACAAACGGGCAATAAGAAACCGACAAAACTCTGGAATAAGGGAAGCCACAGGGGAGCCTTCCAACCCAGACCTGGAACCCTGGAAATGGTCCCGATGGCTGGATTATTCCTATTACCAGAGGATGAAACAACCCGTAATAAGAACCATAACAGTTAGGACTGACGCTCTCACGATTCATCCCCTCGACGAGATACTCGGCTGAAGGTGGAGACGACAAGAACCAGCTGGTAGTGAGTGGGTGTAGAGCGAGCGGCGTTGTTTCCTTCAGTCCGTCTGACAATGTCTCGCTGACCGTCCTCGTCGGATGCCTCGCATGTGTCTAACTGTCTGTCCTCGTCGACTGGCTCACATGTGCCTGTGTCAAGCTGACCGTCTCTGCCTCGATGTATAGCAACTCTCTTCGTTCCTTCATCTCCACTTTCTCTCTCCACTAGTTCATAACCATCTTCCTTTTCGAGTAAAAGCTCACTTTCGTCAGATATTCCCCTTCTTTTTCTTTCTCAGACTAACCAGACTGCTACAGTACTTAAATAAAGTGCTGATGTAAGTAGACCAGCTCCCTAGGTAGTACGGACGTTCATCACATGTCTGATCCAATATCTGCTTAAATGAATCAAGGTCGGATCTCCAGACGCCTCAACTCCCGTGTTAAACTGGGATGCTGTACAGCAGCCATAGACTGGCAACCTCTTACCATGACTGTCGTAAGGGCAATCGTCGGTATATTTGTACTCTGGTAATTTCAGTCGTTGGTAAGTGTCTCTCTGAATATTCTGCGATTCCTTTTTATTACTGTGAGACTTGCTCCTCGACTGCTTCGTAGCGACAAAGAACAAGCCAAGAGTGACGCTTGAGGGACTGTATGGCCTCCTTCTCTTCTCCTTATGGTCCGCACACCCTCCTGCACCCACCTGAACTGTTCCCAAACTCACTTTACGACGAGTTACCTAACCTTTCTCCTTAAAGTCTCTCTCTCTCTCTCTCTCTCTCTCTCTCTCTCTCTCTCTCTCTCTCTCTCTCTCTCTCTCTCTCTCTCTCTCCTTGAACTCCCTCACCCCGTCCAACAGTCCTACCTCGTCTCCCATGTCCCCTAGCCCCAATCCTTTCAACCTACAGTCCCAGCCCCACCCCTTACTCACCTCTTCCTATCCCCTAGCCCCATGGGTCTCTTCAGCTTGCCGTCCCACCTCTCCCTCTCTCTCCCGTGACACAAGCGGTACACCAGGCCATAACAGGTCGTATGCACTATTTGGTTTAAAGCTGGGCTGGCTGGTTCGGGGCCGCCTCCCTCCCCCACAGGTATACTCACCGTCGTGCACACACACACACACACACACACACCACACACACACACACACACACACACACACAGTTCTCTCACCGCTGTTCCTACGCCGTTTAAAACTTTATCCATAACTCTTTCTATTTTTTTTTTTCATATTTGAAAAGTAAACAAAGGTAAATTTCATTTTCTACTCTAGTGATGAAAAGACAAAACCGTGTATCGTTTTTCACTTAAATTCAGCAAGAAAACATTGGCGTCGTTCTGTTCATGGCTCCCAGTGACAAGAACATACAGGCATGATTCTGTTCTATAAATCGACATGTTTTTCTCGTCAGTTCTGATCCAACGGTAAAGGGAAGCATAAATCACAAGATTTGCCTGACCCCTGATACTCGTTATACACGATACAAAAAATGATGAAGGAAGGACATTTGTATTTGTTCTGGTGCTCGACATCCACTGTCATCATAGAAATCATCTGATAACTGCTTATGTGCGATAGTTCGATCCTCGTGCACGACAGTGCGATATGGTGCGACCCTTGCGCACGACGCTACGATCCTCGAGTACGACGCTACGATCCTTGAGCACGACAGCACGATCCTTGAACACGACGATACGACCCTTGAGCATGACGATACGACCCTTGAGCACGACGATACGACCCTTGAGCACGACGATACAACCCTTGAGCACGACGGTACAGCCCTCGAACACGATGGTACGGCCCTTGGGTATGGCGGCCTGCCACGTGATCAGACCCTTAACGTCAGGTCAAAGGCCAGGGCATCACACCCAAGAGTCGTACCGTCGTGCTCAAAGGGGTTGTAGAATCGTCCTCAAGCTTTGTGAAAGAGTGACATATGATTACTGTCCAGCGGGCAGATGAAACAAGAGGGTGAAGGAGTACAGAGAAAGTGTAGATAGAAAAGAGTCATGAACGTGTGAATCTGCTTTGTCAATACGAGCAACGTACAGTCAAGGAATATAAAGGGGCGAGAGACTGAAAAAAAAAAAAAAAAAGCAAACGGTAAAGAGGGAAAAAGGAGGAATGGATAGAGAAAAAAAATATAAATAATTCCGATAAAGAGTAAAAAATGAAAAGAGTAAAAAGTGTGATTTATCTTGTTTGAGAGGCCTGAACAATACAGATCAGCAGGAGACGAGGGGTAGTCGTTCCAACAGTCACAAGAATTAATGAAAACCGAAGATAAAAATGATAAACTGGTGACTTTCGCAAGTGCTTGAAGGTAGACTGAGATTATGCAAGTGCTTGAAGGCAAACTGAGATTATGCAAGTGCTTGAAGGCAAACTGAGATTATGCAAGTGCTTGAAGGTAGACTGAGATCTTATGTAAGTGCTTGAAGGCAAACTGAGATTTTATGCAAGTGCTTGAAGGCAAACTGAGATTATGCAAGTGCTTGAGGGCAGATTAAGACCATACAAGTGTCTGAGGGCAAACTGAGTTCATGTGCTTGAAGGCAAAATAGCGACTTAAACCTAACATTTACCGTCTCCAAGACATGACGTTATTCAATGTTACTTATTCTGGAGACAATTTCTGGTCAGTTGTTCACTCTCATTCTGGAGACACGTGTTGCAAGCTCATATCTTTCAACCATAGGTCACGGGAGCAAGAGAAAGTACACCATTTGTTGCAGCGCTCATTTCCGTAAACCATTGTTCATCACAGAAACCATTTTCTGTAAACTTCGTACCCGTCAACCAACGTAAATACGAACCTGCAGTGAAAACGTATGGTCAGTGTCTTTCCTTTTTTTTTTATATTTATTAAAAGTGAAGCAGGCAAATCATTTCTGGTCAGACTCTCCCGTCGCTTGTCTCTTATAATAATGTATGTCATAAATATTAATTGCTCTTAGCCCAGGTAGGAAACAGCCTAACTGAATTATGGAAGAGAGTGAAATGTATTTATACCACAACATGGGCCTAGGATGCCCGATTAATATGGTTTCTCTGATCGAGATAATCATAGTAAAAAGTTTCGAATTCGTCAACCTGTTTGGATCATAAAAGTAGCATCGTATTTTTCCTGGCTCACAAGCAATGCTAAGGTCGGGTGTATATATATATATATATATATATATATATATATATATATATATATATATATATATATATATATATATATATATTATCCTCCAAGAAGGAGGATTCGAACCCAGAACCTTTTGCGTGGTAGTTGGGAACGCTAACCGCTCGGCTGTAACCTTTACACAGACGAGTTGCGGATATCACGACAACGAAATACATTGCTTACATAATCAAGGTATCCCTCCTGTCGATCTAGCATGCCAAAGTGAAGATAACACGTACGTTACCAGCTTCGCAAGAGAACGATTACAGAGACGAGAGTGGACACTTCCATTAAATAATCACATTCAGAATGTGAAGCACATGTTCTATTATTAAAATTCATTATGCATATTCCTCGGTTATCATGTTACATGAAAGCATTATCAGTAAAAAAAATTTCATTATGATAATTATGACGGGACATTATTGCTGGAGTCTGGCCCTGACGGACTGTGGCGGGCTGGTGTGTCTCTGGAGTCTGGCCCAGATGGACCGTGGTTGGTTGGTATCGTACATGAGTCTGGCCCAGATGGACCGTGGTTGGTTGGTATGGTACGGGAGCCTGGCCCTGACGGACCGTGGTTGGTTAGTATGGTACGGGAGCCTGGCCCTGATGGACCGTGGTTGGCTGGTATGGTACGGGAGCCTGGCCCTGATGGACCGTGGTTGGCTGGTATGGTACACGAGCCTGGCCCTGATGGACCGTGGTTGGCTGGTATGGTACACGAGCCTGGCCCTGATGGACCGTGGTTGGTTGGTATGGTACGGGAGCCTGGCCCTGATGGACCGTGGTTGGCTGGTATGGTACACGAGCCTGGCCCTGATGGACCGTGGTTGGTTGGTATGGTACGGGAGCCTGGCCCTGATGGACCGTGGTTGGTTGGTATGGTACGGGAGCCTGGCCCTGGTGGACCATGGTTGGCTGGTATGGTACGGGAGTCTGGCCCTGATGGACCGTGGTTGGTTGGTATGGTACGGGAGCCTGGCCCTGATGGACCGTGGTTGGCTGGAATGGTACGTGAGCCTGGCCCTGATGGATCCTGGTTGGCTGGTGGTAAGTGTGGACCAATGGACGATGTTGATCGCTTCCAAAATCCAAACTTCACTTCCTCCTTCCTCTAGACACACACACACACACACACACACACACACACACACACACACACAAAATAAGTTCCATGAATTTAAACAGCGGTTTGGAATGTAGAAAACACTGCAGCTCCTATGATCATGGATGAAAAATAAATGAAGGGATATTGAGTTCGTGGGTGAACACGATGAAATGGCGAGACAGATAAACAGTGATCATCACAGAGTGAATTATGTATAATCTACAGCTTAATACACATGAGAAAAATACTGCACTGTAGTTTTCTTCCTACAGAACCGCTGACACTCCGTGGCAATTTTCTTCAGTTAAAAGTACAGAAAACGTGCAAATGATTATTAGAATATTCTGAGTAAGATCTTGAATGGTCTTTCGTTGATGTACACTCCCACTGGCCCAATACTCATCCTCCACCTAAGTCATAAGACCACCTTTGACGCCTGCATAATAAGACTTCTGGTCTATCCTACCGTCCTTGAGGGCCTGAATGGCCTACCGTCCTTGAGGGCCTGTATGGCCTACCGTCCTTGAGGGCCTGTATGGCCTACCGTCCTTGAGGGCCTGTATGGCCTACCGTCCTTGAGGGTCTGTATGGCTTACCGTCCTTGAGGGCCTGTATGGCCTACCGTCCTTGAGGGCCTGTATGGCCTACCGTCCTTGAGGGCCTGTATGGCTTACCGTCCTTGAGGGCCTGTATGGCCTACCGTCCTTGAGGGCCTGTATGGCCTACCGTCCTTGAGGGCCTGTATGGCCTACCGTCCTTGAGGGCCTGTATGGCCTACCGTCCTTGAGGGCCTGTATGGCCTACCGTCCTTGAGGGCCTGAATGGCCTACCGTCCTTGAGGGCCTGTATGGCCTACCGTCCTTGAGGGCCTGTATGGCCTACCGTCCGTGAGGGCTTACGTACCGTGGTCTTTACCTTGCTGGGTTTCCCTAGAAACAAGACAGCCTTTGTGTGAGTTCCAGGAGTTACTGCACTTTGTACCTTGAAGGGTACACAGAGGCAATGTTTTTTCACGTCACAACACATTTCCGATGAAGGTGATACGCAGTGCGTCGCTCCATAGGGCACTGGACCTCTCTAGCCATACGCAATACGCAGAGGTTTATGCGTTACCCAAGCCGTGACATCGCAGCTGGGCTCACCATCTGATGTATTGAGCAGATGGTACCGTAACTCACGGTTATTGTAACTCGTACAGACGCTATACTCTTCGTCACAGAACTGCTCAAGTTACGACGCAAATCGTTCGGAATATTATAATCACCGTGCTTGACGTAAGGGAGATTCTGACGTACTTCGCCGTGTTATTATCGACGATACAGGGGAGAAAAATCATTCAGGCCTCTGACACAATATAGTACTCCACCGGCTTTGTCAATGTCGTTTTCATCACACTGCTCTCAGCTAAGGCAGCCGTCCCCCAGCAGAGAAGACTCTACATTTTACCTTAATCAAAACCCGGCCAATGTCCTTTGTGCTACGCTCTCTCCTTTGTGGGTGGTTCACGTTCTTTCCCGTGCCCTCCTCTTTTTTCCCCCCTCCCATCGGTTGGAGGGAGCCTCTGTCGGCAAGGGAGAGGTCACGAAAGGTCACATCGCGTTTTAAGTCGGGTCACATCGTGTCAGTTCGAGGATGCGTGGACTCAGGTCACATGAGGTTTGGTGATATTCATTTTCGTCTGGCTCTGACCACATCAGGTGGAGACATTTAAGTCATGGCAATCACGAAGATAGAGTTTCATGAAGTCATGTCACTCCATCAGGTCACATGGGAGTCATGTCAACTTCCATCAGGTCACGTGGGAGTATGTCAACTTCCATCAAGTCACATGGGAGTCAACTACCATCAGGTCATGTGGGAGTCGAGTCAACTACCATCAGGTCACGTGGGAATCATGTCAACTTCCATCAGGTCACGTGGGAGTATGTCAACTTCCATCAAGTCACATGGGAGTCAGCTACCATCAGGTCACGTGGGAGTCATGTCAACTTCCATCAAGTCACATGGGAGTCAACTACCATCAGGTCACATGGGAGTCATGTCAACTTCCATCAGGTCACGTGGGAGTCATGTCAACTTCTATCAGGTCACGTGGGAGTCATGTCAACTTCTATCAGGTCACGTGGGAGTCATGTCAACTTCCATCAGGTCACGTGGGAGTCATGTCAAAGCTGGTCTTATCAGCACAGGTCGGGTCTTCACGTCCCTTACTATAAGACCACTGCTAGTCGGTCTACTCCAAGTTAGGTCATACCAAGCTACACGTTAGTCACAACACAGAGTCAGTTTAACTTAAGTCTCACGTCATCAGATGACAAGAGGTCAAGACTTGTCCCGGCATACCACGTCAGGTCACTCTCCACGGTTACGTCAGGTCTGTCGGATGAACTGACCTTAAGTCGTGCTGGGGTCAGGTCAGGCCAGAGATCAAAGCTAAGCCGGTCATATCATCGGATCAGGGCCACGTCAGGACTAACCTCACATCACACCAAATCAAGCTAAAAGTTGTCGTGGGTCATCGCACATCAGGTCATGTCGAGGCGAGTCAGGTCAGACTGTGTCACGTCTGTCCCTCACCACTGCCCTTCCCCATAGGGGGGGGGAGAGAGAGAGAGAGAGAGAGAGAGAGAGAGAGAGAGAGAGAGAGAGAGAGAGAGAGAGAGAACCAAGCGCCTCATCAGCCCCTCACAGTCTGCTGGAGCTGAGGACCAAAATTCCCAGCTTCTCTTTGTCATGCGACCGACGAAAATCCCGTGGGATATTCCTCCTCATCTCCCCTAGCAACCAGCGACGCCCCTCGGGTAGCCACGTCGGTACCCTTCCTCCTTCCCTCCCTCTCTTTCCCTTACCCTCCCGTCTCCCTCATCCCTCTCCCACTACCTCTCCTTCCCGACCATTCCAGGGGTCACTTCCTAAACCTGTCCAACTCTTCCATTATCAACCATCCTACTTCTGTCTCAGAAATACATTACTGTCCTTCCCATGTACACCTCCCTCACACTCCTCCTCCCTCCCTCCCTCACACTCTTCCTCCCTCCCTCCCTCACAATCTTCCTTCCTCCTTCCCTCCCCCAACATTCTTCCTTCCTCCCTCCCTCCCTCACACTCTCCCTTCCTTCCTCCCTCCCTCACACTCTCCCTTCCTTCCTCCCTCCCTCACACTCTCCCTTCCTTCCTCCCTCCCTCACACTCTTCCTCCCTCCCTCCCTCACACTCTCCCTTCCTTCCTCCCTCCTTCACACTCTTCCTTCCTTCCTTCTTCCTCCCTCCCTCTTATCCTGATCTTTGGACTTCCTAGTCCCCCCATCGCCAAGTTGACCTCCCCTCTCCCATTTTCTTTCATATGCTCTCTCTCTCTCTCTCTCTCTCTCTCTCTCTCTCTCTCTCTCTCTCTCTCTCTCTCTCTCTCTCTCCTCGCACCGGCCTGTAGCCGCTAACAAGGCCTGACTTACTGTTTCTCCGTCACGTGAAGGTGACAATAACGAAGGAACAATATCGCCAATAAACAAAGGTGGATGAAGGTATAAACGAAGACCAGCGGTGATAAACAAGGAGGGAGGGAAGGGAAGCTGGAGGAGAGAAGGAGAGAGAGAGAGGTAATGAGAGCGAGGAGGAAAGAGAGGAGGAGGGGGGTAAAGGGAAGTGCCATGATAAAGAGGGTTATTACAGGCACACGTGATGAACAGGAGGAGGACGAACGGTAAGGAGACTAACAAGGCGAGACGGTGAGGTGGTGCGGAAGCTGCCGCTCGAACACGGTCCGAACTTTTTTTTTTTTTTTTTTTTCACTTCCATTCAGTCACGAGTGATCCTGTGGCCTAGGGTGGGTCTGTGGTACACACGGTACGCAAGAGGAATAGCCACGGCAGACCAAGGGGTGTATCCCCTGTACACCAGGACAGTAACACGAGTACACCAAGGCAGAACCCAGGAAAATACACAAGCGATACAGAACCCCTCCTCCTCCACGAGACGACACTTCGTGAAGCAGCAGCAGCAGAAAGACACGTACAGACACCGACAGACAAGTCCTGACGCAGATGAAAATATAAGCAGTAGCAGCAGTAGTAGTAGTGAGGAGAGAACAGCATATCTGAATTATCAACTGAGAGTCTCACCACACCGCCTGCCACGCCGTCCTAAGTTCCTCCTAGACCACAGATGACTTAGCGAAGAGGCTGGCTGTGTCGGTGCTCACTTCGTCCGTAATCCTCTTCAGAAAAAAATAACCCCAGGCAAATTAAACCGACAACAAATACAATTTGTCTTCGTATGTACAGTTCGTTTATCACTTTACGATTCCATTGAATAGTTATCTCATGCAATGGACTCGAGCAGAATGAGGCCAGGACGATTTTTCCCTCCATTCCCGTCGGTGCTGTGCCATCCCTCACGCTGATCTCTGCACCCTTCAGGTCTCTTGCTACAACGTCCACTTATCTTGTTCTGGTTTTTCCCAAGGGCCTCCTCCTCCTCCTCCTCCTCCTCCTCCTTCTCCTTCTTCCACGTGTCTCTGACCCCAGTGTCCTCCTGGGACCTCCACTGTCTGCAGTCCTCCTCACCTTCGCTCTTCTTTGTCGTACAGGTGTGGGTACTTATGTCGTCATTCCTTATAAAATCGTCCCATCTGATGTCTAAACATTCTTAACATCAATCTCACATAAAAGGCACTATGGTCAGCGACCATATTGCTGATCCATGCGACAGAACTGTATATCGCATTATATGTTCTCATCTTTGTTTTTCCCATCACGTCTGTCCTTGCCCGTAAGTTCCTCGTCAGTACCTAGTACGCTTTCACAGCACATATCTTCCTCCTCTCAGTGTCCTTATCTTGTCTCCCACCTGATGGAATTACATTCACTGTAGAGATAAAAATTTTCACTGGCTTTAGCGTTTGTCATCTTACAACCATATCTTTCCAGTGGAGATCCACCACATTTTCCAGTACGTACCATTTCCCTATACTTCTATGTCCTGACGTAAACTTTCGAGGTTTTCTCTTCGCATCTCCATCTTCCTCACCCTCCTAACCCATGGCAACCATGTACCCGCCAGTCACAACACATCGTCACCAGAACCAACATCCGTAAAGGCCTCTCTCCTCCTCCTGCTCTTCTCCTCACTCTCGCATTACTCGGTTCATTACGTGGCTGATGTGAATATTGCACAGCCTTGGTGAGAGTACACCTACCTGCCTAAAGCCGCCCCCCACTCTACACTACCAACCGCCCTCTCCATCTAATTTGACACAGCCATATATATATATATATATATATATATATATATATATATATATATATATATATATATATATATATATATATGGAATTGCAGCATAATTTCTTTAAAAAAACGGGTGAAGTTGTTGATCTGTTAGTTGAGATATTCAAAATATGTTTGGATCACGATGAAGTGCCTGAGGACTGACGAAATGCACGTAGAGTGCAATGATATGAAGGCAAGGCGGACAAAGGTGAGTGTGTAAACTACAGAGGTATAAGCTTCTTGGGTGTACCTGGTAAACTGTATGTAAGGGTTGTGGTGATTGAGGTGGTGGTAGCTTGCGTAAAGTATCACACTGGGGAGGAACACTGTGGTTTCAACAGTGGCTAAGAGGAAGTGTGGATCAGGTGTTAGCATTGAAGAGTGTGTGAGAAGTAGCTGGCATGTGATAGGGATGATGATAGAGATGCTATATGGAAGACGTTACGAATATATGGCGCGGGAGGAAAGCTATTTGAAGTACTGAGGAGTTTTTGTTGGGAGAGGAAGGCATTCGTGCGTGGAGGACGAGAGGAGTGTGAGTCGTTCCAGGAGATGGTGGGTCTGCGGCAGACGTGTGTGATGTCACCATGGCAGTTTAATCTGTTTATGAATGGGGTGGTGAGGGAGGTAAATGCAAGGGTCTCTGAGAGAGGAACAGGCATGCAGTCTGCTGAGGGTGGAGGTCCTGTTAGGTGAGTCAGTTGATGTTTGCTGATGACACGGCACTTACGGCGGATACGAGTGAGTACCTGCAGAAACTTGGGTCTGAGTCTGGGAGTGTGCGCGAAAGGAGAAAGTTGAGAGTAAACATAAATACGAGCAAGGTTATTAGATTTAGCAGCTAAAAGAGACAGGTTATTTGAAGTGTGAGTCTGAATGCAGAGAACATGGAGGAATGGAATGTGTGAGATACCACGGGAGCTGCAGTGAGTCACTGAATGGGTGAGGAAGTGAAGGTCTTGGGAGCACTGAAGAATGTGTGGAAAGAGAGGTCACTAAAAGGAAGGAAACTGAAGTATGGTTGAAGGTATAGTTGTCTCGACGGTGTTATATGGATGAGAGATGTGGGTTCTTGATGAGAATATACGGAAGAATATGAATGTGTTGGAAATAAAATGTTTGAGGACAAATGTGGTGTTAAGAGGGTTAACTAAGAAATGATAGGGTAAGAGAAATGTGTTGTAATAAATTATGACTATAAGAGCTGAGAGGGTTTGCGGAAATGGTTTGGACATATGGAGAGAATGAATGAGGAGAGGATGATCAAGAGGAAATATGTGTCAGAAGTGGAGGGCACAAGGTGAAGACCGAACTGAAGATGGCAAAATGGAGTGGAAAGGTTTTGAAGGCTCGGCGGCTAAACATACAAGAAGGTGTAAGTCGAGGGAACAGGAGCGATGTGGTATAGATGGGACGACGTGACGTCAATATGAGGCACATTAACATCATGCCAGTATGAAACATATGAAACAGCCGGAAACCATGGAAGTGGTGTGGGGGCCTTGGTATGGGTGTAGGCGTGTGAGTCTCGACGCATAACTCATGACAGCTACAGAATGGATGTGGATGAATGAGGCCATTTCAACGTCTGTTTCCTTGTCTAATCTGCATCCAGACAGCCAAGAGGGTCATATAGGCATACCTGCGGGATAATAGGTTTATCTCTATGTCATATGCAGTATATATGGGAAAGGAAGAAATTAACACCAACACAGGCAGTCTAACACGATCTAAAACTCAACATAAACCACTTTATTCTGTGGCTGTATTGACCCACCCTTGACAGTAAACAACAACAGAGGATCGCAGCAGCAAAATATTTTCGCATGGCTCCACCACTCTACCCGGTAGTTACAATGTCCGTTGTCAGCTCTGTAATTACCTATTTGTACTGCACGGGGCGGAGGGGAGTTTTACACTCGTGGGGTCTCAATTTCTCTTAACATTTTCTGTCATACAGCTTCTTAAATCTCTATGTTGTCTGCATTAACCATGTCCACAGTCACTTTATTCCTTTCATCTACCACTCATGATACAAAAGTACTTCTTTGTATCTTTTTATCAAGTTTCCGGCTTAATTTCGTGTTATGCCCTCCGGTTGTTCTACAGATAAACTATCTTGAGCTGTTCACTGTCTACGTCATCAATCTATCTTTAACATCTTAAAAGATGTGATTTGACTGTGTGTGTGTGTGTGTGTGTGTGTGTGTGTGTGTGTGTGTGTGTGTGTGTGTGTGTCTGTCTGTCTGTCTGTCTGTCTGTCTGTGTGTCTGTCTGTCTGTGTGTTTGTGTGAATGTGTGAGTGCATGTGTGTGGTTCTCCACGTTGGCCTTGCTCTCCCTCCCTCACACACTCACTACACTTAAAGTTCACTGGTTCACCTTGGTTCCTCGCACATTCAGGTGAAACCTCTTCCTGTCAGCTACACAGGTGGGAGGGAGCTGGGCACACTCACGCACGAGGTAAGAATCATAGAATTAAACAGTATCCGAAATGTAGTAATCTACGGGCAAGGAAGTGACGGTAGGCCATTACGAGAGACGAACACATCTTCACACTTCCTCATTCGTTCCTTTTTAATCCTAGGAGCGTCTAATACGCACTGTACTGTAAGATATACCCCCTCAGACAAGGGAGTAGCTCACTGACTTATCATGTCAGTGCTGATTCCTACTGAATATCTGAGGATGGGATACGAACTACTTGTGGAATATGAATATTCTAAGATTCATTACCGAGCAGAGCAGTCCCCAGCATAATGAGTGAACTGCTGGTGTCTGGTATTGGGTGCTATAGTTGCACCATGTGATGTAATTCTGCTGTTTGGTTCATGATGTTACTCTCTGCACACACCATGTGGAGTTATCTACCGGTGTAGGGTGCAGGCCTCTATACACACACCATGGGGAGTAAACTCCTAGGGTATGATGATAGTCTCTGTACACACACACACCATGGTAAGTAAACTGGTGGTGCATCAGAGTGCTATACACACACACACACACACACACACACACACACACACACACACACACACACACACCATGGTAAGTAAACTGATGGTGCATCAGAGTGCTACACACACACACACACACACACACACACACCATGGGAAGTAAACTTGCTGTCTGGTGTTGGGTGCTACATACACACTATGGGAAGTAAGCGTAAGCAATGTCTGGGTATACGGTCACAACCAGAATACACTTACGTTATGAATTATCTGGCAAGTTATGGCAAATCATGGCCTCGAGCATTTCAAATGTCGGCTCTGCTCTACACTTGAACATCATATCATCTTGCTGAGTGCCCTAAAATCAGTAATTTCAGACCTCAAGGCATAGAGTATCGAGAACTTTGTGGTCGCTTCACTGAAGCTAACGTTCGTGATGATATTCTCTTGATATACCTCAAAATGGCAAGGCCCTGAGCTCTACCTTCCATTATGCAACGTGTCCCATAAAACCGTCAATAACGCTGTGTATCCTGTAAATCATTTACACCTTGTGTTTTACGTACCATAAACCTTCTCTATATGATTATTAGTGGTGGTATTTCTTATACATTGTGTGCCTTATACATGTATATGATGTACTACGACCTTCCCTCTGTACAGATGTCAACGTCAGTACAATAGCAATCTTGTAATTCAATGCATTTGAACACATTATCTGTATACATCTATCATTACCCTTACCTTGCATCATACTAATGTCATTGATGCAGTTTCCCCACTTCTTGAAACCGAGGGAAGACCATTTGTGTGCTCCTGGCCTCACTGTGGGGGGATCCATCTGTCACCCTCCTTTGTCTATGAATCGTACCCACGGTACGCTCTGTGGTAATCTCCAGTTATCTCCCCTGCTCTGGGCCCTTCATCCACACTATCACATGTGCTTCGTCTCTTTGGCTGTATTGTGCGGGATGCTATACCCGAACTTCGGGAAGTAAACTGTTGTTTTCTGGTGTTGGACGCTATACACACACACACACACACACACACACACACACACACCATGCTGCAGTATGGTGTTGGGCAATAAACTCTCATCATGCAATATCCCACAAGTAACGACAGAGATTCGAACCCCACCTTTCTCAGACCTGATCCTCGTAAATTTGCTGATTTGATACAAGTGTTCGGATGGTCAGTGTGGCTACACCGAGCTATCCTTGGTTACCTACGTCTGAGAAGACCAAATGGCTTGTGTGAGGTGCATGTTGACCTAACATACCACAACAATAAGTTATAGCCAGACTGTCTCTGTCTGCCTCTTAAGTGACGTCTATTAACTATATTTCAAGACATAGATTGTGAGTTACTCACCAGGCACACGAGAAGAGAACGAGGAAGTAGATAAAGGAATTGTCAGATGAGAGAGAAAAAAACAAGAGACTAATAGAAAGAGAAGGTAAAACATGTAACGATTACAGACAACGTATGGTATACATATGACGTACTGCATTTTCCATCCCTCTGAGCACGACGGTACGGGCCTCCGGTACGGTGAGGTAGTGTGGCTACGTCATGACCGAGGGTTGAGCAACTGGACAGAATTAAACCCAGGATAAACACAGCGGCTAAAGGTCTGGGAACTTCATCATAAACTTATCAGAGTTTACGCTGCCTCTACAAACACAATACACGCTTGCTAGCACTAACTTTCGCTATGCATTCCACCGCTAGTTCATGGACTTTATGCGGAGTCAGACAGCAAAGCTAGCGCAGCTGATGGCGTTGAGGCACATACGAAACAGAAGGATACGATAAGTGACGGAATAGTTACTCGACATGTGACACGAGAGCTTGGCTGCATGGATTCGAGAACTACTGGTTGGTGATGTGGCCGAAGGTGGTGCGTGGTAATACCTTCGATGGTTATGCTGATGGTTTCCATCTGGAGAGGGAGGGAGGCGTTGATGATGCTCTGGGGGTTTGATGGCCACTTCTAGCGATGATAAGGCCGTGGAGGGACACTCATCGGGAGGAGTTGCTGACCCTTGATGAAAGTTGATAGCTGAGGCAATTACGAGGAGACAGGTACTCGGGTAGGAGATGGTGCGGGCGCCGAGGACGGAGATCACAGAGTTTGCAGATGGTGGGGAAATCGATGGTGGAGAAGGCTGACTATTGCCGTATACTCGAGGCCACAGTATCAACGATTCCACTCTGATTTCCTCGTCCTTTCTCATGTGATGGTCTTCCCGTCATCAACCATCGCGTATTTCTCTTTTCTTCAGCGACGTTACAGATGGTGTCATAGTAGTGTACCCACGCATGAGAGGTGTAGACCTCTGCATGATATCTGAGACGCAGGTCACACACCAGCTGACCCACGATGACATCCTGTAACTCACTTGGCATGACCCCCACAGCTTGGTTCGTCGAGTCGACGACTGACCCATTCACTCAGTTCTAGTGCTGATGGTTCTCATTTAGCCACCGTCTCCTCTTGCCTTACTTTGCTCAAACACCTGCAGCGTGCCGGCCAGGTGTTTACGTCAGGATATCTTCAGGTCCTCCTGTGGCGAGCCTACAAGTACTACGGCTCGAGGAAAGCTTCTGCCTCCTCGGTTTGCTCTTCCGTCCATTTCTATCTTCATATGAGTTTCTCCTTCTTGACTGGATCTTCTCTCTCTCCTCCTTGGCTGAGGTTTCTATCAGCCTCATTTTCTAGGGATTCTGTGTCCTGGACTGGGTTTCTCCTTTCGTCCTAATACTCTTTCGTCTCTTGCTGGGATTCGCCATTTCGCGCGCTAAGATTCCTTTCTCTTTTCCTTTTTTTTTTTTTGACGCCATTTCGCTGATTCTGATTCCTCTGCTGTAGGTGTTTCCTTACTCCCTTCAGAGCCTTACTCATATCTTTTATTCATATACATTTTCTAACTCTTCCACCTTACATACTCCATTGAAATTTTCTTTCGCCTCCTCCACTCTTCTCGTCTACTCTTTAACATCATCCACTTCGTCTTCAGCTCCTCCTTCTCATTATAGTTCAACCCTGCTCTCGTATCACCTCACTTCTGAAGGAGATTTCACATAAAAGGATTGCGTCTTACAGATTACGCCCCCCCCCCCCCTCCACCATCTTCACTAGAATGTTGCTTATCTCTCTCTCTCTCTCCATTCCCCTGATATCTAAGTCTCTTTCCCCTTCCCATTTACTTACGGTACATCTACCTGGGAAGGTTCTCCGCAGCACAGGTTCTCCTTTATAAGGGAATTACAGTGATAGGCAGCCGACTCAATCCCCCATGCGTCGGCCGCTGACGGGAACCCGACTCAATCCTTCTTGTGTCGGCTGCTGACGGGAACCCGACTCAATCCTTCTTGTGTCGGCCGCTGACGGGAACTCGACTCAATCCTTCTTGTGTCGGCCGCTGACGGGAACCCGACTCAATCCTTCTTGTGTCGGCCGCTGACGGGAACCCGACTTAATCCTTCTTGTGTCGGCCGCTGATCGGGAACCCGACTCAATCCCCCATGCGTCGTCCACCAATGGGGTACCCGACTCGATCCCCCCCATGCGTCGGCCGGACTCAATCGTCGTACCACGACCGCTTCTTGCAGTGTATAATGGCGTGTGCGTGAGAGATAAGCAGTTCATCCTTTGCTCTGCCTTGCGACGACGAAGAACAGAGCCGAGTTCGTGGCAGCAACACATACGATGTTTTATTTAACGGAAGGTGGCGTGATCGCCACTAATTTTGTTTCCCCGGGATAATACATCTCGCAAAGCTGCTATGTTGCGATCCTGACCATTGCCGTATGCAAAACCCACACTCATGAGAGAAAGAAAGAAAGAAAGAATGAAAAAAAGAGAGGAAAACAGAAGCAGCGCAAAATATGAAAAATGATGGAAAATCATTTTCATAATAAAACAGTGTTTCTTCTGACTTCTTATGGCTTACTCTCGTTTTCTCAAAGAGAAATAACAACACAAAAAAAAGACGCATCTCCTCTGGCTTCCAACTTCCGAGTCTTATTGTCAAAACTTTCCGCAAACCTTAGAATACATTCCCGAAAGAATTTCAGCCCGCAGCCTTGTTTTCCCGCGACGTAATCTCTCTCATTAGTTTTACAAAACCCAGGATGCTAGGGGGAAGGGGGGACACTGTGGGGGGATGTACACTATGTCACATCAGGAGTGCGTGGGTCAGCGTGACGCTCGTTGCCAAGGTGACTGGCGGGTACATGGGCCTCTCCTTGTGTGTTGTGGGATCCAGGTCACGGTTGTGATACGGTACACGGGCCTCTCCGTGTGTGTTGTGGGGGTCCTGGTCAGGGTTGTGATACGGTACACGGGCCTCTCCGTGTGTGTTGTGGGGGTCCATGTCAGGGTTGTGATATGGTAAATGGACCTCCCCGTGTGTTGTGGGGTCCATGTCAGGGTTGTGATATGGTGCACAGGCCTCTCCCTGTGTGTTGTTGGGTCCAGGTCAGGGTTATGATACGGTGCACAGGCCTCTCCCTGTGTGTTGTTGGGTCCAGGTCAGGGTTGTGATATGGTGCACAGGCCTCTCTCCCTGTGTGTTGTTGGGTCCAGGTCAGGGTTGTGATACGGTACACGGACCTCTCCCTGTGTGTTGTTGGGTCCAGGTCAGGGTTGTGATACGGTACACGGGCTTCTCCTCATATCTAGTGGGCGTTGTACTGCAGAATGATAACGTATGAAGATGCTGGCCTCTCCTCCTCAACGGGCAAGTCGTGTTCCCTCGTGGTGAAAACTGACAAGCGAACAAAACAAGATTTCATCCCCTCTTGAATGAGACCTACGTGGGAAGCCAAGAGTGACGTGTGTGTGTGTGTGTGTGTGTGTGTGTGTGTGTGTGTGTGTGTGTGTGTGCATTGTGTGTGTGTGTGTGTGTGTGTGTGTTGTGTGTGTGTGCGTGTGTGTGTGTGTGTGTGTAAGTCACCATGGCTGAGGAAAGCCGGTCGCTGGGCCACGGAACTGCCCAAACTGCCCACTGCATCTCAGTGGGATAGTTCCGCTAACTGGTGGCTGGACAGGGAAGAGAAGAAAATGATAGTGGCACACATAAAGTAAACTGCAACCAGACCATGACAGACGCTCCTAGTGTGTGTGTGTGTGTGTGTGTGTGTGTGTGTGTGTGTGTGTGTGTGTGTGTCCTCAGGATGCCAGTACTGGCACGGGTGTGTATGTGCAGTGTACTGGGCTCTTTAAGGTGTGTGTGTGTGTGTGTGTGTGTGTGTGTGTGTGTGTGTGTGTGTCCCTGGTGTTTAAGTTATGCCTTCCATGCCCCTCAGGTCTAAAAGGTCACGATCAGCAAACGCGTTGACTGTTATCCGCTGCCCTAGACACCTCTCTCTATATATATATAGCTGGTGACTGAGTTTGGTAAAGTGTGTGAAAGAAGAAAGTTAAGAGTAAATGTGAATAAGAGCAAGGTTATTAGGTACAGTAGGGTTGAGGGTCAAGTCAATTGGGAGGTGAGTTTGAATGGAGAAAAACTGGAGGAAGTGAAGTGTTTTAGATATCTGGGAGTGGATCTGGCAGCAGATGGAACCATGGAAGCGGAAGTGGATCATAGGGTGGGGGAGGGGGCGAAAATTCTGGGAGCCTTGAAGAATGTGTGGAAGTCGAGAACATTATCTCGGAAAGCAAAAATGGTAATGTTTGAAGGAATAGTGGTTCCAACAATGTTGTATGGTTGCGAGGCGTGGGCTATGGATAGAGTTGTGCGCAGGAGGATGGATGTGCTGGAAATGAGATGTTTGAGGACAATGTGTGGTGTGAGGTGGTTTGATCGAGTAAGTAACGTAAGGGTAAGAGAGATGTGTGGAAATAAAAAGAGCGTGGTTGAGAGAGCAGAAGAGGGTGTTTTGAAATGGTTTGGGCACATGGAGAGAATGAGTGAGGAAAGATTGACCAAGAGGATATATGTGTCGGAGGTGGAGGGAACGAGGAGAAGAGGGAGACCAAATTGGAGGTGGAAGGATGGAGTGAAAAAGATTTTGTGTGATCGGGGCCTGAACATGCAGGAGGGTGAAGGGAGGGCAAGGAGTGGAGTGAATTGGAGCGATGTGGTATACTGGGGTTGACGTGCTGTCAGTGGAATGAGTCAGGGCATGTGAAGCGTCTGGGGTAAACCATGGAAAGCTGTGTAGGTATGTATATTTGCGTGTGTGGACGTATGTATATACATGTGTATGGGGGTGGGTTGGGCCATTTCTTTCGTCTGTTTCCTTGCGCTACCTCGCAAACGCGGGAGACAGCGGAAAAAAAAAAAAAAAAAAAAAAAAAAATATATATATATATATATATATATATATATATATATATATATATATATATATATATATATATATATATATATATATTCTCGAGTGAATAGCTGGCCACCAAGTCTTTGGTCGATGGAAACAGACGTAGAGAGCGAGAGAGAGAGAGAGCAACTATCGACGTATGATGCAGTTTGTTCATTTCCTTAAGTCCAGACCATAGAATTATCTCTCGTCACTAGTCAGCGCTCCTCGCTGCTCTCTGATGTTCTCCAGCGGCTCTCCAATGCTTCTCGTCGTCTGTCAACGCTCGAAAGCTCTTCATCGCCTCTCCAACGGTCCTCGGGGCCCTCTCCAGCGATCCTTCACACCGTTCCAGAAGCTCCTCTCGACCCAGGGACCCTCCAGAGGGGCTGCGCTATCATATAAACATTAGGATTTTAAAGAATTTGGGGAGATTCACCAGCGGGTTATTAAGACTTGTCGATGGCGGGTCACGAACCCGTCCCAGGCACGCGTGAAGTAAAGTAAGGAGATTGTTTACATAGAGTTGTAGTGCTGGAGGGAGGGAAACACGTCATATCCTTATAAACTACTGATTTGCTTGCGTCCTGAAGACTAGGACGGAACTCTGCAGACTTGAGGAAGAAATGGGGAGGGATAGGAGGAGGAAGAAGAGGAGGTGAGCAGGGTAGGGGCAAAAATGTAGATGATGTGGGAGGAAGACAGATGAAACATTTAATTAAAAATGATAAGATGAAAGTCAGGGATTATACCAGCTGATCTAATGCTCCATTTTTGTAAATATATAAACAAGTGAACACTTTAAAATGACTTCATTAAACTCTGCATTTTCTTCAAGTATCTCTCATTTGCAAAACGCATACGAGGACATAAAACTACACTAGAGACTAGCAAATGCGTGACATCAAAAAAAAAGGGGGGGAGGGGGTAGACATAATAAATATGCAAGCCACAGGCAGCTCCCTTCAGACTCCAGGAAATAGAGAAAACCAATGCGTCTTGGAACTCTTCCTCTCCTTATGTCTCTCCTTCCAGCCACGGTTAGCCCTTCTTTAACAGGCGGGTTTTCCACTTCTACCAGACCTCTTGAATTATTCTCTCACTTCTATTCCTTCCTTCCCTACTTGTGTGTGTGTGTGTGTGTGTGTGTGTGTGTGTGTGTGTGTGTGTGTGTGTGTGTGTGTGTGTGTGCGTATACAGCAAGTGGATACATACAACTTTCCGAAAGTGTTGAACACAGGCTAGCAAGACAACCCCCTCTTGCCTCATTCAAATCCCGCTTGTCAATTCTCCTTCTTGTCACCGAAAGCGAAAATTCGGAGCGTGTGTTTGGTCTGCATCTCGTGGCTTTCTGAGACAAACAGAAGAGATAAAGGGAAGCGACTGAAAGATATCCTTTATACGTCTTGTAAGTCTGATTGGCTACAAGGATCAGTACTTTAGTCCTTGAGATAATCCTTCTTGGGATAAAGTTTCTCTGGCTGTGCTCTAGGTCTCTTCTGTTCTCATTACTGTCACTACCTAATACCTTCCTTCCTTCCTCCCTAAATTTCTTCTCTATCTTTCCAAAAACGACAAAGTTTAACGAGGCTCCTGGTCGACCAAGAAATGCCCATTATCTCACTAGTGTCATACATTACCAGGGACATCTTTCCTGTAAGCTAATGTGTTTCTTTGCAAGCCATTTTATCGCTGATAGAAAAAAAAAATGAAATGAAATAGCAGCACATTTCAAGAGACGAAATCTTTTACGAAATGGCATTGTTGATACACCATACTTGAAGTCATATACGATTACTAAAAATAGTACTGAAGACAATCTTTGCATATCTACTACAGCATTGTTTAAAGGTGCTGTGTTTACCAGTTGAGGTACGCCAGTAGCCTACACATACGCTACCGCTAGAGTCAAAAAAGAGGAAAAGCTGTATTGGCACGTGTGAATGATGATATTCAAAAAACATTCATCGAAAGCGCTCACGTTAGCGGGAAAACCCCCCGCGCAAGTCATCCCGGGAATAAGCCGGCTTGCCTACGCCAGTTTCAAAATGCATCATCCCTCCCTCAACTCTGGATATAAACAACGAACGCTGGGAGCACGTGAAACTCCCAAGAGCACCCGATATTCGTTCGTGTCAGTGACTCCAGCGAACGAAGTTGCGCTGTTCGCTGTGATGAGGAGCGCCAGGATAAAGCCTTCGGAAAGCCGAGAATCTCTGAAGGTTCCGGGGAAGCAGACGGCCATAATATCTCCGCACCGAAAAATCGCGCAGATGATTACTCTCATAATACGTCTCATATGCAAAAGCATCCGTGGAGAAAATGAGTGTGGATTATGAGTAAGTTCAAGGCAAACGCCACTTTATGAGTAAGCTCAGGGCAGTCACTTATACTTACTTAGCTTATCATAAGTAGGATCATGGCAACGCCACTTACACAGGTAGTGAAAGATAGTGGAAGCACTACCGTCTTCCACAACTAAACTCTCACTTAAACATCCTGTAATCTCACTGATTAAACGGAGTGAAAGGAAGCGAGCAGAAAATAAAGAGTAGCAATTAGAATAGAGTGAAAAAGCGGGTTGGTGAAGACTGGAACGAACAACTATAACGATAATGAGCGAAAACCTTTTCATGGAGACCCTGAGACTGATATACCTTTGAGCATGACCGTGGGACCTGGCACCCGACCCTTAAACAAGGTCATGTCCTCACTCCCAAAGGTCACAACGCTGTATTCAGGGATGGTAACGTACTGCTCATGGGTTTAAAAAACACTGCACAGAAGGAAGCTGGTGGAAAAAGTCGACCCAAGTATGGCTCAGGATATAATGTAAATTAACCAGAAGAAACCTTGGTGTAACTAGTTGAAGCAAGGAAGGGTCAAGGCTCTCACAGTATGTAAATGAGACACATATCCACAGTTGTCACACTAGCACACTCACATGTAGGTCAGCTACAGGTAATCTCCAATACCGGAAAAACTATTGCTGACAGAGTTCATGTCAAGGATTATATGTTTGAATCAACAAATGCCTATAAATTCTGATGTTTTAATTAAAATCTTTAAGCCCACTATTATTCTTTTTTAATAGCACACACACACACACACACATATATATATATATATATATATATATATATATATATATATATATATATATATATATATATATATATATATTTTTTTTTTTTTTTTTATACTTTGTCGCTGTCTCCCGCGTTTGCGAGGTAGCGCAAGGAAACAGACAAAAGACATGGCCCAACCCACCCACATCCACATATATATACGTACACGTCCACACACGCAAATATACATACCTATACATCTCAACGCATATATATATATATATATATATATATATATATATATATATATATATATATATATATATATATATATATATGCACATATATACATGTACATAATTCATACTGTCTGCCTTTATTCAGTCCCGTCGCCACCCCGCCACACGTGAAATAACAACCCCCTCCCCCTCATGTGCGTGAGGTAGCGCTAGGAAAACACAACAAAGGCTACATTCGTTCACATTTAGTCTCTAGCTGTCATTTAATAATGCACCGAAACCACAGCTCCCTTTCCACATCTAGGCCCCACAGAACTTTCCATGGTTTACCCCAGACGCTTCACATGCTCCGGTTCAATCCATTGACGTGCTAGCACGTTGACCCCGGTATACTACATTGTTCCAATTCACTTTATTCCTTGCACGCCTTTCACCCTCCTGCATGTTCAGGCTCCGATCACTCAAAATCTTTTTAACTCCATCTCTCCACCTCCAATTGGGTCTCCCACTTCTCCTCGTTCCCTCCACCTCTGGCTAGAAATTCTCCCCTCTCGTTTTAATTTTCCAAAAGAAGGAACAGAGAACGGAGCCAAGTGAGGATATTTCCTCAAAGGCTCAGTCCTCTGTTCTTAACGCTACCTCGCTAACGCGGGAAATGGCCTCTTGCACAAGGGGTCCCAGGTTCGATCCTGGCTGATGGAGCTTTGTATGTTCCATGAAGGTGCGCGTTCATATACACTTTATTCGTATATATATATATATATATATATATATATATATATATATATATATATATATATATATATATATATATATAAGCTGAAGAACAGTCTCACCTTAATATGCTTGGCACCTAATCCTCTGCAACAGATTCAACATCCTCTCACCTTAGTCTCTCCACACCAATCCACCAACCTTCACACGCAAGTATATAGTTTACCACACTCCAACAACCTATACCCACCCATCCCCAATCCCAAAGAAACACCACACTGACATATCCTATCCACATCGTAATGACCCGACAAACACTAAACAACCACCTCCCTTCCTCCAGTGTAACCTTGAGGTCCATTCCATCAGACACACAACCATCTGAAACAACAGTATGTTGTAGTGTGTTCGAGCCACTCTCTTGTCTGCCCTCTGGACGTCACTCACATGTCCAACATTACACATACATGAGATCAACACATCACAGGACACCTCATGCCAGGGGAGCAACTCCCACGCACACACACACATCACCACAGTCCTCGACCTCCCGGAGCGAGTAGGTTGATTGCTTCCTGGGTCAGGTCAGAGGTCGCCTTCAAAACCAAAGGTAGGAGTGTCGTCGCACTGAAGAGATGGACGCTATGTTCTCATGCCTACAGCACTCATGCGTTAAAGGCTGTTTGATAAAAGACACGACATATTATTGGCAAATAACAGGTAGGAACATTAGAGGGGGAAAAAAAAGACGGTAGACGAAAGTATAAACATCACCTTCGTAAATGCAACATCAATCACAATGAAACACTCGATGTCTTACATATGTAAATAAGTCAGAATCACATCACGTACATCTTGGATGATCACGTCCGGGAAGACACACGTATGAAAGTGTGGGACACCAGGACAGCTTGGTCTCAGAGAAGCACTCGGACGTTCCTCAACAAAGATGATAGACAGAAATATGCATAAAGTCGTAAGCTACCACGATCTCACAACACCTGAAGCCGGACTTACAAACATTTATAGACCACTCAGGCCTTACTGCCCCTCACATACTTCTTGGATATGGAAAAACTGCTCATAACATCCACAACAAACTGGGTGATCCCCACCAGGAGTGTGCCCATGGTAGCTTCTGTATCAACTGCACCAATCCTTACTCTTAAGGACAATGGCTGGTAACTCGTAAAGCCAACTGGAGTCAGTACACAGATGTTATGTTCGATGGTCCTTCCAATACAGACTCTGAGGGGAGGAATACTAAAGGAAAAGATGAGGTATTTGATGCGTGAAATTGAAGCCATAGAGTAAGCGCAGTCAACGTTGATCCCCTACCACCAGATACAACACAGTGTCGTACCCGCCACCCACCAAAGCAATCACAGACATCAACCACCACTACACCAACATGCAAGTCTACACCCACACCCACGGATAGACGACGGTACACACTATACCAACGGGATAAAGACCTCCAGCAGACATTGATGGGGAAGGCAGAAGTAGAGTACAGCGAGCAGAGGGAAAATACCATCAAGAATCTGGCACAAAAATACGAAGAAGAGAAGGTAATCGAGCGAGGAGTGGGACAACAGGGAACCGCAGAGACAGCAGCAGACACCGACGGTCAACAACGGTCAACAGTACGGGTGAGGACTGATGACCACCACACAATGTTCCTGCGAGTTCGTGAACACATGGATGTCTGTATCTAAAATACACACACACACACACACAATAATCACGATCAAGTCGACTATAAAATCCGAAAAACTCTCGACTTGCTAACTTAGAACAGCTGCCTCTTGATGAGAACCTGCAGGCCAGAACGACGAACATCCATCGTGAATATCAAGGACGTAGAGCCAGGAGATATCTCCTAGACCGACCCATAGTCCCCTGATCTCCAAGAGCCCTCATTCTCCTGATCTCCCAGGACCCCACTCCCACGACCTCTCTACTCCCATACTCCCAAGCTCCTACTCGTCTAACCTCCCAAGTTCCAAACTCCACTGATCTACCTAGCCTCCTGCTCCCATGATCTCCCTGACCCTTCACCCTCCATACCTCATCCCTCTACACTTCCTGCCTCGTCCCTCCATCTCTTCCCTCCATCCTCCCTACCTCATCCCTCTACCCTTCCTGTCTCCTCCCTCCACCCTCCCTGCCTCCTCCCTCCACCCTCCTGCCTCCTCCCTCCACCCCACCTCATCCCTCTACCCTCCCTGCTTCCTCCCTCCACCCTCCCTGCCTCCTCCCCCTGCTCCTCCTCCACTAACCACAACTCTCCCGGGACCCACATTCATTTTCCGCTTCCTTGGGCTTCCCTTCCTCGTCATTTCATCATCGTAATTAAATTATTTCTTTGCAGCAGCCGAGGTTCTCCCAGGAAGGAAGCAGAGGGTCAACGCCTGGCTCTTTACTTCTGCTGCTGAGCTAAAAGGGGAACAGAATATAGCAGACTCGAGTGCCAATGTATAGTGTATTCTTTCTGCTGCTTAGGTAATTAAGGAACAGATGACAAGGAAAGCTGTAATTGTGTACAATGACTAGAATATATATATATATATATATATATATATATATATATATATATATATATATATATATATATATATATATATATATATATATATATATATTATCCCTGGGGATATGGAAGAAAGAAGACTTCCCACGTGCTCCCTGCTTGTCGTAGAAGGCGACGAAAAAGGGAGGGAACGGGAGCTAGAAATCCTCCCCTCCCGTTTTCAATTTTCCAAAAGAGAGAAGAGAGAAGAGGGCCAAGTGAGGATATTCCCTCTAAAGCTCAGTCCTTTGTTCTTAGCGCTACCTCGCTAACGCGGGAAATGGTAAATGCATGAAAAAAATTATTTAATATATATATATATATATATATATATATATATATATATATATATATATATATATATATATATATATATATATATATATCCTCCCCTCTCGTTTTTCATTTTCCAAAAGAAGGAACAGAGAAGGGGGCCAAGTGAGGATGTTCCCTCAAAGGCTCAGTCCTCTGTTCTTAACGCTACCTCGCTAATGCGGGAAATAGCGAATAGTATAGAAGAAAATATATATTTCTATATATATACGGTGTATGAGGATGTCAAGAAAATGTATTCGTTCTGTCGAGGCGACACATATCGTGCTATTCAGGGAGGAATCCGTTCGTTTTGGTTCCCCCTACGACCAGTTCTCACCTCTGACCCTAAGCAGGTGTCTGTATGCGGCGGCAGCCACACCCCGGAAAAGCACGACGACCGGCGGGATAGCTGACGGTGGTGGTGGTATCTTACCCCGGGTGAAGCCTATCGCCAACACGCACAGGCAGTGAGTGCTGCCAGACCGGGCGGCTCACCAACGTCCAGTGTAGAGAGCTTCAGAGTATGAACCAGGTACCAGGGGGCGTCATGGTCATCCACCTGCAGTCCAAGAAGCCTCCTCTCATGATGGGTCTTCGTGGCATCGGTGGTCAGGATTATCTACGGCTAAAAATACTGTGGCTGGACGTCCCCAGTGCAGCGGTGCTATCACCATAAAACCGCTCACGCATGAGGTGTGGTTTTTGCACGTCATCCTCTCAAGCGATGGACCAAGACGCAATATATATATATATATATATATATATATATATATATATATATATATATATATATATATATATATGATAGATAGATAGATAGACAGACCGATAGAAATATATAGACTGATAGACAGATAGATAGATATATCTAAGGAGGGCCTCTGTCACATCTTTTCCTTTCTCCACATCGCTAAACTTCGGAACTTAACCTAATCTCGCCTTTCCTATTAACTAAAGACTTGGCCCTGATCTAAAAAAATCAAACTTTTTCACTTCGTCAAAAACTGAGACTATACCTCTATTTTCCAATGATAATCTTACCTTTGCACTTTGCATAACGAGAGCTTTGTGTGTGACCCCCTCAAACCTTTTAGCCTGGGATGTGTACTATACGATATACACAAATGAATTATATCCGACAGTTTGCTTTCGCAAATTCCCATGATACTGAGAGAATAATATAAGGAAATATACGACAATCAAGACAGACTCTGTTGAATCGGGCTTATGTGAGACTATCATAAGAAAACATCATCTGAAACATTTTTTTTCTTGATGCAGGCGATGGCCCACACCTCTTACATCACATGCCTGCTGGGGAGGTGGCGGGAGGCCGTCTGCTGGGGAAGTGTTGGGAGACCTCCTGCTGGGGAGGGGGTGGGAGGTTACCTGCTAGGGAGGTAATGGTGAACCACCTGCAAGGGGAGAGGCATGAGCCCCTCTACCACGGGGTAAGGGATCGTCATTGGTTGAAGGTGCTGCTCTTACCACCAACAGCTGTCACGGGTCATGGCCGGAGGACTGCCAACTGATGTCACTAGTGATGGCCGGAAGACTGCCAACTGCTGTCACGGGTCATGGCCGGAGGACTGCCAACTGCTGTCACGGGTCATGGCTAGAGGACTGCCAACTGCTGTCTCGGGTGATGGCTAGAGTCGTACTGCTAACAGCTCTTCCTTCTCGGTACGCTCACCCAATTCGCCAGCAAGTCATCAAGGTTAGCTATCATCCTGGATAACGACCTGTTCTCCAGTTAGTAAGAAAGAAACCAATGGAAAGCGACTGTGGCAAACCCCTAACTACTAACGAGGCCGGAGGTGGACACCAGGTTGCCCCTGAGAATGGAAAGAAATCACATCACAGTTCTCACCCTGGTTTTCTTTTTTTTTTTCAACTGTGTTGGACACGATCAGTTTTACAGAGGGACCACGAACGTACTGCTCCTCGGGTTAGAGCAAACGGTAATTGTAAAGTGTCACGCGATAGTTATGAGCGCACAACACCCTCTCTCTCTCTCTCTCTCTCTCTCTCTCTCTCTCTCTCTCTCTCTCTCTCTCTCTCTCTCCCCTCCCTCCCCCTTCTCCAGTCGCAGGTCCGACTGAAAATATACAAAATATGTGTGAGAGAGAGAGAGAGAGAGAGAGAGAGAGAGAGAGAGAGAGAGAGAGAGAGAGAGAGAGAGAGAGAGAGAGAGAGAGAGAGAGAGAGAGAGAGAGAGAGAGAGAGAGAGAGAGAGAGAGAGAGAGAGAGACGTTTCTTAAACTACAAAGGACAAAAAGAAAAAAAAAACTTACGAACACATAATATTCATTCGCAGTTATGACCGTGTGCCGTCTATCCTCAACCTTCCCGCGCAGGTTCGGTCTTCTGCACCTTCAGGAGGACACAGGAAAACAAGAGACGCGAGGAAGAGGTTGGCAGGACTGCGACGCGCCTTGCCGGGCGCGCGTATACGTGGGCTGGGGAGTCTTGTCCTCCCCCGCCGATCAAAAATAAACGCTTCAGCGGATAATGTAACAGACTTTCCCTCAGGTGTTCCCGGCTGGTCTCAGCGCGCTACGTGGTTGACAGTCGCGGGTAATGCCAGGTGAGGAGGCTCCTCCTGCCACAGACCCTCCCGCACGCAAGGCAACTGTGGTCTGCTGCCAGAGACCGTCACGGACAGGTTCCAGCTGTGACTTAGATGGTAACGCTGTCAGACAAATACGGCGACGGACGCCAGCTAACTGCGGGTGTCAGCTGGTAACACTGCCAGAATCACGGACCGCGATTTAGCCACTACCGTTGTCAGATACGGTCACGGACGCAGGATAACTGTAGTCTAGTCGGCAACAGTGCCAGATACGGTTATGGACGAGCGTCATCTATGGCCTCACTAGTCTATACTGAGACACACGGCTTATGGTCGTTAACCAGTAAGACATATTTAACATTTTCTCTTTTTTTTCTCTTTCTTCTGACGTTCTTTTTAACGGCCGACAGCCATACCCCGAATATTCACAGAGCGTTCAAGCCCATCAACGGGCATGTACAAGCATACTTACACATGTGAACACGTACACAGACAGACATACCTGGAAATACAATGCTTACACAAACATAAAGCCGTACACACACATTGACAAAAACACAGGCATACACACGTCGAGGGTGAACATATATATACACACACATAGAGACAACATGAAACATACAGGCAAACGCATACAAAAGGTCACGCAAGGGTCCGAATCCTGAGCGCGGTAGTTGGCCCACAGCCAACATAGCTGTTCATCCTCCCCTTGGGGCTGGCCGATAAATGGGTGTGTGGCTTAGGCTAGGGGTTATGCATGTGTGTTCATACATAAGGGTTAAGACATAGTACATAAACAAGGTTAAGAGGCTGGGCAAGACGAATGGAAAACTCTCCCCAAATACATAGCCAGCAGATACACCCACCCACACACACACACACACACACACACACACACACAACAGCACGCAGCAGCAGGTAGGAAAAGCTTATCTATTTTCATCTTATGGCGAACATTCGGACCTGACTACAGTTCCTGCAGGACCAATGTACGTGTAATGAGAGTCACCAGAGGTGCCCCTGGGTGTGATATCTCAGAACTATACAATGTGTGGTGTCATATGGGCACTGGCTATGAAGCGATCAGGGATTCGAACCGAAATATGCACGAGAGGTCACTTGGAAGTCACTTTAAAAAAAGAGAAAAAAGATCATCAATAAGGAGGTGATATGAATAACTGTCGTCAAGTGAACAAAGGAGTTTGTAAAATGAAAAACGTATGGAGGAAAGTGAAAGCTGACATTAAGAAAAATTTTCGGGTGAGACTTTGTGGGTGGGTTGAAAGGTTGAGTTTGAACTTCTAAAGAGCCTTAGTAAGTAAACACGGTTGTTTAGAAACCTTGGCGGAGGATATCTTTAGGGTAAAACTAAAAATTGAGAACTAATTTGGTACAAGCCCAGAGCCAAGCTGGGTGGAGTCAGACAAGGTCGATTACCAGGACCATACAACCACAACGAGGTCTGCTGGGAGATGGCTGGGTGAAGGGGTAGTACTAGGTGGGTTCTTACAATAGATGGAGAAGAAGAGAAAGAAATGTGTGAAGGATTTGAGGATGAATAATAATTTCAGTGTCTAATAGACTGAAGAAATTACTGGCGGTTATAAAGAAAAAGGATAAGAAGTTAAAGAAAAAATGGACAAAGTTGAGATACTGAAAAATCTATTCATAGATACTAAAAAGTGTCATCCGATAGAAGGGGAGATCAGGAAACAAAAATGTAATTCGAGGACAGGCTTAACAAAATGAAATCACCTGAGGCGAATCATGAGAAAATGTTAACTATACGCAGTGGAGAGAAGGCGAAATGAATCAAAAACCTCGGAGAAAAATGCCGGCTATGCTTTCTTTCTCCGTGTTTCCTTGAGACAGAAGAATGAAAGAAAATGCCAGAAACACAGAGACCAGAGACGTGACAGAACAGATGGTCCGGTGGACAAAAAATGAGGGTAACTGACTGAAGTAGTGGATCAGAGACAAACGAATACACACACATGGAGGTATATGGTATATCATCACGTGAAGCACCTCCCACCAAAGGCCTAGGGAACTTATCCCACCAAACGCCCAAGGAACATCCCACCAGAGGCCTTGGGAACCTATCCCACCAGTGAGAGACGCTGTCACTATGGTTGCTGCGGCTACAACAGGCCTCGACCATAACAAACCCTTGAGCCCAATGGGAGTGCGAGAGTGTGACATCTGACCTTGTTATTCACGATCTAGTCAAAGGCTACGTCACCACATCCTAAGGGTCACATCATCGTACTCAAGGGTTGTACCGTTGGGTTCAGCGGGTGACGTTAAGAACCTTTGATGTACGTATGTTGCTGGATTTATGACCACCAAGCTCCAAATAACTATAAACTTGAGATTCCAGTTCACACACACACACACACACACACACACACACACACACACACACACACACACACACACACACGAGGAGAAAACTTACATTTGAGCCGCATATTAAGTTTGCATCAGTTCTCTGCGCTCTACTCGTCTCGCTTTCAAAGATTCTTGCTTTTCTCTCTCTTTCTCTGGATTTTCATCTTTACCAACGTGCTAAATGAATGGCGTCGACTCAGCACTTCCCAAAGAAAAAAATCAAATGTTGGCCGCAAAAGCAATACATGCTATGCGTGAGGCAACCTTGATATTCAACACTGCGTGGAGATTTGATGAGGCAAATCTTTATGCGACTCTCTCTTCCTCTGTCTCTCTCTGTGGCATATTGTTCAGGCGTCGGTCTTCCACTATATCGAGTCTTGCTGGTCCAGGAGTTACGTGAGCACTACGGACGAGCACCTACCTTAAAGATAATCTTGCCTGTCACCGTCCACGAGTTCACTGTGAGAGACACTATGGCATAATCTAACTACAACCTCCAATACGCATCATATACAACAAAAACATGCTACATGACAAGACGGATCTACTTGAGAAAACTGATGTATCGTTACAGACGATCACGCGAGTAAGCCATCGCGATCAACACAAGTTTTACACTTACTGCAGATGTCGGCCCCTCAGACCTTCCTGTCTCTCCTCCCACGGTGAGTGACGCAGCTCCGAACTGCAAAGGGAGGGGATTAGAAGTTAGTACCTCCATCTCGGTACAGCGAACGTCTTTCCCTGACTCGCCCTCACACACTGCCACATTCAGCTCGTCAGAAACACAAACATCTTAACTTTTTCGTTCTTGGTGTCTTGAGGTAACCCGAGAGTGCCCTTCCTTGAGCGCTACAGAACGGCCACGGAGCACGTTACGACCCTTGGTTTGGTTGGCTGGTTATCTGGGTTTTAGGTTCATCATCATATAGTCCTTCCAGCCGTGAAACTCATGTTGTAAACCCCCAATCGAAAGACCTTGAACGCCATCTTCAAGTGTTCAAGATAATTCAAAGACCACACACTCCCACTGCATGTATTGGCTACTGGACCCTTTGGTATCTTATCTTGGCCATTTATCTAACCCTTAAAAGTCAAGCCATCACGACTAAGGGTCGTACAGTCATGCTCAAGAGTCGTACCGTCGCGCTAAAGAATACGCGCACGACTCAAACGACTGAATGATACTACAAACAATTATGCCAAACCACCATTGGCAATATACATTGGATCTGAGTGGGTTCCGCACTGTATGAAAATCGTAAATAACCTCACTTCAGGTTTTCGCCAAGCTGGATGGGTGAAAATCGAGCAAGTTTACACAGAATCAAGTGTGTAAGGTCCTCAGAGCCTGTGTGTGGAGGGTGAGGCTTGTTACTCGTACCTGCAGGGTTCACAGGCTCAGCAAAACCATCACAGGACCTGGTCTCGTGCAGGAGCAGCTCAGCGTGGTGACTGTGGCAGTGGCAGCAGCCAATGGCGTGAAGGACTGCAGCCGACAATGCGCCACTTTTTTCCTATATTGTGTGTGTGTGTGTGTGTGTGTGTGGCTAGAAAAAGACAAAAGGGGGGTTGGCCACAGAAGGTTAAGAGGGAAAGAGAAAACAGTTGCAGAGTGTGAAGCCATACGGTGCAGGTATATTGGATGGGTCGAGTCACGGTGGGTTCGGAGAGGGAGCTCATCAGCCTCGTACCCTGGCGCAGAGGGAGGGCCTGTGAGGGGCCACGGTAACCCACAGTCAACACGGCCGTTCACAGGTGTTTAATGCCATGAGCCACATCTCCTATATTGGACGACGGAGGGCGTGACGTCAGAGATGCGTGTCGGAAATATATAAAAAAACGTGACCTCGGGCTAAAAGTCCCAACTTTAGTTAGCCATTAACGGGTAATACTGCATTAGCCCGATCCGGACTACCTCCCAAAATGAAGCTCGTTGCTAATGACGGAATTTCATCCAACTCTGATTAAACATAATAAAGAGTTGGCATGTGGCCGACGAGTTACACACCGTGCTGGTCATTTTGTCCTGCCATTTTATGCGTATGACGAGAGACTTTGATTTACCCTAATTACACGGCGTCTGGTCATCGTCAGTGAGGTGCTGCAGTCACCAGCAACACCCCGTATGTTCTACCTGCAGAGAGGCAGTCGAACTGGAATCTCTTGGAACCTTGAGGACGGCGACTTAGCCCACTGAGATGGACGACTAACAGACACCTGGGGCTGGATAACTTAACCCCAAAGTGCCAGAACTTAAATCGTTGTTCTCAAGGGTTAAGTCGTCATAGTTAAGGGGTCAAACCGTCACCAGTAAGGGGTAAAGCTCTCATAGTTAAGGGGTTGAGTTGTCATCATTAAGGGCTTAAGTTATCACCAGTAAGGGGCAAAGCTCTCATAGTTAAGGGGTTAAGTTGTCATCATTAAGGGCTTAAGTTATCACCAGTAAGGGGTAAAGCTCTCATAGTTAAGGGGTTAAGTTGTCATCATCAAGGGCTTAAGTCGTCACCAGTAAGAGGTAACGCTATCATAGTTAAGGGGTTAAGTTGTCATCATTAAGGGCTTAAGTTATCACCAGTAAGGGGTAAAGCTCTCATAGTTAAGGGGTTAAGTTGTTATCATTAAGGGCTTAAGTCGTCACCAGAAAGGGGTAACGCTATCATAGTTAAGGGGTTAAGTTGTCATCATTAAGGGCTTAAGTTGTTATCATTAAGAGGTAAAGTTGCCATAGTTAAGGAGTCGAGTCGTCGTAGTCAAGAAGTTGAGTGATGCATAAGGAGCTTAATTATTAAGGTTTTATTCAATCACTTTGACAAGGAACGAGAAATTAATGGTCCATAATTTCCATTCATATAATTCCTGGTACTAAGTTATATCATTTCACTAACAAACTGCCACAGAATTCTTTGGCAGTACGTCACATGTCCATATTCTGCGTCAAACCAATCACCAAAAAACAGAATCTTTACAGAGAACAAGAGGAAAACGGGACATTCACCAGACGCTGAATGCCTCAATGGCTGGAAGAAAAAAAAAAACTCGGAGCATATTTCATTTTGGTCGCAAATGAAGGCCTTACTGGGTACGTATGAAGCTTAGGTTAGATAAAATCTGATCTCCCCAAAACTCTCAGACACCTAAAAAAGTAAACTCGATTCACACGAATCATAAAAGTGTTCGAATACCCTCGCACCGCTTTCAGGTGCACAGGAAGTACGACCCCTGAGCAGTAGGGTACGACATTTCAACACGACAATATACGACCATAGGAAATAACGATGTAACCTTTGACCACAACAACTTTAACGATCAAGCTAAAGGTCATAACATCGTACACAAGGGTCCTATCACAGTGTTCGAGGGTCGTACTGTCATGCTCAAAAAGGCTTTACACAAGATCGTACCGTTATCGGGATAATTAATGCCACACTGTGGGATGAAGGCGATGGAAGGACCACATTAGACTTCATCTACCCCACCACTACCTGTGGTGAACTTCATCTACCCCACCACTACCTGTGGTGAACTTCATCTACCCCACCACTACCTGTGGTGATGACCTGAAAGCTGTCGTGTTTACGTCGTGGAAAGCTTTAAGACATTTAAGTCACTTGCTCACAATGTCGTCTCTGTCAGCAAGATCATTATGTCTGATACTACTGAAACAAACTCAGGTTTATTTTCATATTCATATGTATTCTTTCTTGTTTTACTTTTAAATCTAGCACTGGAAGCTGTTGGTTTGACAATGCTGTTCTCAATAAAAAAAAATCCAAGCAATCTATTGCACGCGTATTCTTTAAGCAATCTATCACACGCGTATTTTCCACGCAATGAACTGCACGCGTATTTTCTATCTGATGTACTGCACGCGTATCTTCTAAGCACTATATTCCACGCCTGGTTTCTAAGCAATAACTTACACGCGTATTTTGCTCACCTGTGCAGTGCCCTCGTAATTTTCAACGGTGTATCGCAGGCGCAATACAACACCAGTGTACGAGTTCTTATCCTATAATATGGAAAGTCACAGACCACTAAGACACTTCCTTCGGTGATCTGCTGTGGGGACAGTGAACGGCACAGCTCGTGCTTATTATACGTTCACAGGGAAAGAGAGAGAGAAAGAGAGAGAGAGAGAGAGAGAGAGAGAGAGAGGGAACGTAAGCGGTCGCAGCGAACGAGCATACCAGAGCGGTGGTAGTAAACAAATAAAGATTGCTATTGATTCTCATCCCAGGTTCAACATTTTGTCCGTAAATCCCCAACACCAAGAACGCTTTTAGACTTGTGGAATGTAATTTGAAGCGTTTCTTGCTCGCCTGCCTGGGAAAGGAATTCAGCAGGAGAGACAATGTCCTACGACTGGAGGATCTGGGTTTGAGCTGGCTATGTCGATGCTTCAGAGGAACATGCTTCATGAAACGTGCTTCACTCTACTGAAACACGGTGGGATGAGACGCGGGAGTGAGGTCCCCCCCTTGCCCTCCTCGCGTTTTCATATTGTTGACGTAGAGTCCCTATCTTGAAATCCTGGGGGTGTGTCCTCAGGTATGATAACCACCATTTAATGAAGTTCCCATTTGTCACTGACCATGATCTACACGTTCTGAAATTACTGATCTGCATACATAAACATACAAAATATACATGACCAAGAGGAATACACAAGGTTACTCCACGGCAATAAATACATCCATAGGACACACACACACACACACACACACACGATAATCAACGTTGTCTTGACCTACACAGTCCGAAGAGTGAAGGAAGTGTAAAGAGAATTCCTCCAGCTCATTAGCAACCCTTTGGAAGTGTTCGGTGGAGTACCTCGCTATACAGGGAAAACTGGCTTGAAACTCATATACCTTTCATTACAGCACTGATCGCTTCGCTATCAATGTCTAGATTTTAATTTTCTCTCAATAGCCCAAGAGGGTTTACGACAATATCTAAATACATAAAGTTCATTTCAGAAAGATGACACGAAGTTTAATTTGAAAAAAAGCAGTTAGAATGTTTGGGCTTTGGATGATGTTGATAGAATGCAAAAAAATACATTATTGAGTATATAAAGATTAGAATGATAAAGATGGGTTGACAGACGATGTAATGGATGAACAGCAGACGTCCTTAAGATAACTCGCCAGGTGATGATGGGTGTCTGTGGGGGGTGTCCTCCATCACCCATCACCTCAGATACGAAGATGGTGTCTCTCCAACGACCACTTAAGAGGTCTCGATGGTACCCCTTCAACGACCTCTTGGATGGAACGATAACACCCCTTCAACGACCCCTTAGATGGGACGATTGTGACCCTTCACCCATTCCTTAGACGGGACGATAACACCCCTTCAACGAACCCTTAAAATTGGACGATAACACCTCTTCAACGACCTCTTAGATGGAACGATAACACCCCTTCAACGACCTCTTGGATGGAACGATAACACCCCTTCAACGACCCCTTAGATGGGACGATAACACCCCTTCAACGACCTCTTGGATGGAACGATAACACCCCTTCAACGACCCCTTAGATGGGACGATAAAACCCCTTCAACGAACCCTTAAAATTGGACGATAACACCTCTTCAACGACCTCTTGGATGGAACGATAACACCCCTTCAACGACCTCTTGGATGGAACGATAACACCCCTTCAACGACCCCTTAGATGGGACGATAAAACCCCTTCAACGAACCCTTAAAATTGGACGATAACACCTCTTCAACGACCTCTTGGATGGAACGATAACACCCCTTCAACGACCCCTTAGATGGGACGATAACACCCCTTCAACGACCTCTTGGATGGAACGATAACACCCCTTCAACGACCCCTTAGATGGGAAGATTGTAACCCTTCACACACCCCTTAGATGGGACGATAACACCCCTTCAACGACCTCTTGGATGGAACGATAACACCCCTTCAACGACCCCTTAGATGGGACGATAACACCCCTTCAACGACCCCTTAGATGGGACGATAACACCCCTTCAACGACCTCTTGGATGGAACGATAACACCCCTTCAACGAACCCTTAAAATAGGGACGATAACACCCCTTCAACGAACCCTTAAAATAGGGACGATAACACCCCTTCAACGACCCCTTAGATGGGACGATAAAACCCCTTCAACGAACCCTTAAAATAGGGACGATAACACCCCTTCAACGACCCCTTAGATGGGACGATAAAACCCCTTCAACGAACCCTTAAAATTGGACGATAACACCTCTTCAACGACCTCTTGGATGGAACGATAACACCCCTTCAACGACCCCTAAGATGGGAAGATTGTAACCCTTCACACACCCCTTAGATGGGACGATAAAACCCCTTCAACGACCTCTTGGATGGAACGATAACACCCCTTCAACGACCCCTTAGATGGGAAGATTGTAACCCTTCACACACCCCTTAGATGGGACGATAAAACCCCTTCAACGAACCCTTAAAATAGGGACGATAACACCCCTTCAACGACCCCTAAGATGGGAAGATTGTAACCCTTCACACACCCCTTAGATGGGACGATAAAACCCCTTCAACGAACCCTTAAAATAGGGACGATAACACCCCTTCAACGACCCCTAAGATGGGAAGATTGTAACCCTTCACACACCCCTTAGATGGGAAGATTGTAACCCTTCACACACCCCTTAGATGGACGATAACACCCCTTCAACGAACCCTTAAAATTGGACGATAACACCTCTTCAACGACCTCTTGGATGGAACGATAACACCCCTTCAACGACCTCTTGGATGGAACGATAACACCCCTTCAACGAACCCTTAAAATTGGACGATAACACCTCTTCAACGACCTCTTAGATGGGAAGATTGTAACCCTTCACACACCCCTTAGATGGACGATAACACCCCTTCAACGAACCCTTAAAATAGGGACGATAACACCCCTTCAACGAACCCTTAAAATTGGACGATAACACCTCTTCAACGACCTCTTGGATGGAACGATAACACCCCTTCAACGAACCCTTAAAATTGGACGATAACACCTCTTCAACGACCTCTTGGATGGAACGATAACACCCCTTCAACGACCCCTTAGATGGGACGATAACACCCCTTCAACGACCTCTTGGATGGAACGATAACACCCCTTCAACGACCCCTTAGATGGGAAGATTGTAACCCTTCACACACCCCTTAGATGGGAAGATTGTAACCCTTCACACACCCCTTAGATGGGACGATAACACCCCTTCAACGACCTCTTGGATGGAACGATAACACCCCTTCAACGACCCCTTAGATGGGAAGATTGTAACCCTTCACACACCCCTTAGATGGGAAGATTGTAACCCTTCACACACCCCTTAGATGGGACGATAACACCCCTTCAACGACCCCTTAGATGGGACGATAACACCCCTTCAACGACCCCTTAGATGGGAAGATTGTAACCCTTCACACACCCCTTAGATGGGAAGATTGTAACCCTTCACACACCCCTTAGATGGGAAGATTGTAACCCTTCACACACCCCTTAGATGGGAAGATTGTAACCCTTCACACACCCCTTAGATGGGACGATAAAACCCCTTCAACGAACCCTTAAAATTGGACGATAACACCTCTTCAACGACCTCTTGGATGGAACGATAACACCCCTTCAACGACCTCTTGGATGGAACGATAACACCCCTTCAACGACCTCTTGGATGGAACGATAACACCCCTTCAACGACCTCTTGGATGGAACGATAACACCCCTTCAACGACCTCTTGGATGGAACGATAACACCCCTTCAACGACCCCTTAGATGGGACGATAAAACCCCTTCAACGAACCCTTAAAATTGGACGATAACACCTCTTCAACGACCTCTTGGATGGAACGATAACACCCCTTCAACGACCTCTTGGATGGAACGATAACACCCCTTCAACGACCCCTTAGATGGGAAGATTGTAACCCTTCACACACCCCTTAGATGGGAAGATTGTAACCCTTCACACACCCCTTAGATGGACGATAACACCTCTTCAACGACCTCTTGGATGGAACGATAACACCCCTTCAACGAACCCTTAAAATAGGGACGATAACACCCCTTCAACGACCCCTTAGATGGGAAGATTGTAACCCTTCACACACCCCTTAGATGGGAAGATTGTAACCCTTCACACACCCCTTAGATGGGAAGATTGTAACCCTTCACACACCCCTTAGATGGGAAGATTGTAACCCTTCACACACCCCTTAGATGGGAAGATTGTAACCCTTCACACACCCCTTAGATGGACGATAACACCCCTTCAACGAACCCTTAAAATAGGGACGATAACACCCCTTCAACGACCTCTTGGATGGAACGATAACACCCCTTCAACGACCTCTTGGATGGAACGATAACACCCCTTCAACGAACCCTTAAAATTGGACGATAACACCTCTTCAACGACCTCTTGGATGGAACGATAACACCCCTTCAACGAACCCTTAAAATAGGGACGATAACACCCCTTCAACGACCCCTTAGATGGGACGATAAAACCCCTTCAACGAACCCTTAAAATTGGACGATAACACCTCTTCAACGACCTCTTGGATGGAACGATAACACCCCTTCAACGAACCCTTAAAATTGGACGATAACACCTCTTCAACGACCTCTTGGATGGAACGATAACACCCCTTCAACGACCTCTTGGATGGAACGATAACACCCCTTCAACGACCTCTTGGATGGAACGATAACACCCCTTCAACGACCTCTTGGATGGAACGATAACACCCCTTCAACGACCTCTTGGATGGAACGATAACACCCCTTCAACGACCCCTTAGATGGGAAGATTGTAACCCTTCACACACCCCTTAGATGGGAAGATTGTAACCCTTCACACACCCCTTAGATGGACGATAACACCCCTTCAACGAACCCTTAAAATAGGGACGATAACACCCCTTCAACGAACCCTTAAAATTGGACGATAACACCTCTTCAACGACCTCTTGGATGGAACGATAACACCCCTTCAACGACCCCTTAGATGGGAAGATTGTAACCCTTCACACACCCCTTAGATGGGAAGATTGTAACCCTTCACACACCCCTTAGATGGACGATAACACCCCTTCAACGACCTCTTGGATGGAACGATAACACCCCTTCAACGACCTCTTGGATGGAACGATAACACCCCTTCAACGACCTCTTGGATGGAACGATAACACCCCTTCAACGACCCCTTAGATGGGAAGATTGTAACCCTTCACACACCCCTTAGATGGGACGATAACACCCCTTCAACGACCTCTTGGATGGAACGATAACACCCCTTCAACGACCTCTTGGATGGAACGATAACACCCCTTCAACGACCTCTTGGATGGAACGATAACACCCCTTCAACGACCTCTTGGATGGAACGATAACACCCCTTCAACGACCCCTTAGATGGGACGATAAAACCCCTTCAACGAACCCTTAAAATTGGACGATAACACCTCTTCAACGACCTCTTGGATGGAACGATAACACCCCTTCAACGACCCCTTAGATGGGAAGATTGTAACCCTTCACACACCCCTTAGATGGGACGATAACACCCCTTCAACGACCTCTTGGATGGAACGATAACACCCCTTCAACGACCTCTTGGATGGAACGATAACACCCCTTCAACGACCCCTTAGATGGGACGATAAAACCCCTTCAACGAACCCTTAAAATTGGACGATAACACCTCTTCAACGACCTCTTGGATGGAACGATAACACCCCTTCAACGACCCCTTAGATGGGACGATAAAACCCCTTCAACGAACCCTTAAAATAGGGACGATAACACCCCTTCAACGACCCCTTAGATGGGAAGATTGTAACCCTTCACACACCCCTTAGATGGGAAGATTGTAACCCTTCACACACCCCTTAGATGGGACGATAAAACCCCTTCAACGAACCCTTAAAATTGGACGATAACACCCCTTCAACGAACCCTTAAAATTGGACGATAACACCTCTTCAACGACCTCTTGGATGGAACGATAACACCCCTTCAACGACCTCTTGGATGGAACGATAACACCCCTTCAACGAACCCTTAAAATAGGGACGATAACACCCCTTCAACGACCCCTTAGATGGGAAGATTGTAACCCTTCACACACCCCTTAGATGGACGATAACACCTCTTCAACGACCTCTTGGATGGAACGATAACACCCCTTCAACGACCCCTTAGATGGGAAGATTGTAACCCTTCACACACCCCTTAGATGGGAAGATTGTAACCCTTCACACACCCCTTAGATGGGACGATAAAACCCCTTCAACGAACCCTTAAAATTGGACGATAACACCTCTTCAACGACCTCTTGGATGGAACGATAACACCTCTTCAACGACCTCTTGGATGGAACGATAACACCCCTTCAACGACCCCTTAGATGGGAAGATTGTAACCCTTCACACACCCCTTAGATGGGAAGATTGTAACCCTTCACACACCCCTTAGATGGGAAGATTGTAACCCTTCACACACCCCTTAGATGGGAAGATTGTAACCCTTCACACACCCCTTAGATGGGAAGATTGTAACCCTTCACACACCCCTTAGATGGGAAGATTGTAACCCTTCACACACCCCTTAGATGGGAAGATTGTAACCCTTCACACACCCCTTAGATGGGACGATAAAACCCCTTCAACGAACCCTTAAAATTGGACGATAACACCTCTTCAACGACCTCTTGGATGGAACGATAACACCCCTTCAACGAACCCTTAAAATTGGACGATAACACCTCTTCAACGACCTCTTGGATGGAACGATAACACCCCTTCAACGACCTCTTGGATGGAACGATAACACCCCTTCAACGACCTCTTGGATGGAACGATAACACCCCTTCAACGACCCCTTAGATGGGAAGATTGTAACCCTTCACACACCCCTTAGATGGGACGATAAAACCCCTTCAACGAACCCTTAAAATTGGACGATAACACCTCTTCAACGACCTCTTGGATGGAACGATAACACCCCTTCAACGACCTCTTGGATGGAACGATAACACCCCTTCAACGAACCCTTAAAATAGGGACGATAACACCCCTTCAACGAACCCTTAAAATAGGGACGATAACACCCCTTCAACGACCCCTTAGATGGGAAGATTGTAACCCTTCACACACCCCTTAGATGGGAAGATTGTAACCCTTCACACACCCCTTAGATGGGACGATAAAACCCCTTCAACGACCTCTTGGATGGAACGATAACACCCCTTCAACGAACCCTTAAAATAGGGACGATAACACCCTTTCAACAACCCCTTAGATGTATATTTCGAGCAGATAATCCTTCACAAGAGACAGCAGTGGTGTCGTCATTCAGGTCACGTTTGTTTCCCCAAGATTCACACAACCTGAATAACCATCATAAGGTGGTTACTATGTGAATCGCAGTATACACGTGTTGTACTAATTCGCGTCTGAGGACTGAGTGACGCAGAAAGTTGTGATCTCTCCTCAGCGAACTGGAGGTACGGGAAAAGGAATCTTTAAAAGCAGATAATTGCTTCCAGTGGTTAGAGGCGGGTAATAAGGCTAAGATGCCTGTAGTCAAGAGATTACATTTCTTCAAGACTTCTCTGAAAAGCGAGCTCGGGTTCTTCCCTCCCATAGCCAAGGAACATTGTGAAATAATCGCGGTAAAGTGCACATGCTGTGGTGTGCGTATGACCGCCGTGTGTGTGTGTGTGTGTGTGTGTGTGTATGAGTTCTTTGTGTGAATGTCTTTCTAACGAAAGAACACTCGTGTATCGAACGCCCAGCTCAAGACCCGAGTCACAGCGCAGAGACCTCAGGTGCGCCACACCGACGGAAGGAACACAAGAGTGTACCGATGCCAGGGAGACACTTCAAGGCATTTATATTTCTATAATCAAATTGTGGCAGGCGGCGCACCTGACCCAGCAGTATGGCTCCGCGCCCTACACTCACACCGCCTCGTCTGTGTGTGTGTGTGTGTGTCGCGTCCTCACACACATGACTGTTCCAGTCACGTCCTCCACACGCATAACTTGCTCCGGAGGGTCGGCTGCGGCATTCTCAGGCAGGAGCGTCCCATCCACATGCCCCTGAAATTGTCTCTTTCCTTATATAAGGTGGGACTTTAGCCCCAGTTCTCCAGTTTGGTGGCGCAGTAAATGTTTATGGAACAAACTACTGCCTTCAGACAGGCTGGAGCGTGGCGAGGGAGGAGGAGGAGGAGGAGGATGCGTGGGTTAATCCACTGTACAGAAAAAGTTAAGTAGTGTTCTAGTGGTGAGGCGACGTGCACCCTCCGTTCCAGGATGGTGGAGGGTGTGGACAACAGCTCCCTTAATGTGTATGCGTTTGATGTGCATGGAACGGATACCGGATGAAAGGATTTCGGATGATGAAAAATAAAGGAAAAAAAAAACCCACACAAGTGGAAGAACTTTGAGAACTGCTGTGAAATGAAAAATTGATGTTTACGAATACGATGCACATGAGAATATGATACGACGTATTAGAGATACGTCGCGTTGTTAATTCATACCAGCATAAGGTTAGTTAAGATACAGTACTTAAGCGAGAGGAAAGGTAGTAAGACCACTGAATTCTTTTTGACTACCTCAATGTACTAGACAACGTAGGTTCAAATCTAGAAATCTCTCATAAAAAACATGGATACAAAGCAGCGAAATGTTACGTAGCCTTCTACAACACGCAGTAGATGAGAGGGCATTATTCTTTCTCCCTTATCCCTACGCATATAGGGAATTGTGATAACCTCTTCTTTCACTAATAGGTCGTTTGGTTTCTCATGTAAAGTATCTCCTTCATGTAAAGTATCTCGGTGAAATCTCTCTCTCTCTCTCTCTCTCTCTCTCTCTCTCTCTCTCTCTCTCTCTCTCTCTCTCTCTCTCTCTCTCTCTAAGTTAACCCTGAATGACTCCAGCTTTCCATCCTCCTCTGACGCATCATCTTTCACCACGTCGGTGTGTGTTTCATCTTATCATTCGCACAATCCACGGAGCACTTGTCTTCCCTCACACAAGCATCCCCCTCCCCGTATTTTGAAGGTGTGTGCCTCACAAATTGCCCCCGTGGTAGCTCATCTATTTCGTCTTCGGCTAAAGAAAAAAGAATTTCCTTCATCTTGAAAAAAATAATGGATTGCTACAGTCAATCCCACAAGGCATGGTGACCGCCCTCACTCCTGCAGCCGACGTCTTACTGCATTCCTTTGCTCCACTTTCATCTCCCTGGAATATGGACGAGTTGTCTCTGAGGATGAATTGTACGGGGGATATCGCAGGGAGGGTGGAGGCCTGATGAATGGTCCAAGTATCGATTTCAGATACTCCACATTATGAACATGGCTTCTTTGTTTTCCTAAGATGATGAACGGTACGCTCGGTGGCTGCTTCATCAGCAACCTTAAAAAAAAAAAAACACACACATAAAAAAGTCAGCGTCGACGGCCATACGTGTGTATTGATCAGGCATATGAAGCACTTGAAGTGGGCTTTAACCATACAAATCTCAGACGCTCGGGATCACAAAGAATACCAGCATCAGTCAAGGATGTCAAGATGAGCCAGTGAAACAGAGATCATACAAGGCAACTTTACTGTCTCTCTGTTGCGGTGAAGATATGTTGAGACAACGGCTAAAACCACGAGGACTTTAAGTACCGGAGCTTCGGGGCTGCGTCCCCACATCGCTCGTAACCCATAGGCAACCAAAGAGAAGTGTCGACTTTTGCAGAAGTCTATAGTGTGGGATACCGGCTTAGTCCAGAGGTGTCTTGTAGGGAGGTGAGTCCACCTTCTCTGTGACAGGTGGCCATGGCGTGAGTGTCTACAGGCGACCAAACTGTGATACCTTTGACCCCCAAGTACAAGGACAGTAAAGTTCCCTGCTTCACTTGTGGCATGGGAGTGTCTCAGTCATCCTGGTGCTGGGGGACCTTGTAGTGTTGCAAAAGAATGAAACTACGAACCGACACTGTTTCATCCTCAAGTTGTGTGACCATCATCCACTACCGTTCAAAAGGTGTCAGGTCGATGTGTTCATGCAGGATGGGGCTCCCTCCCACAAGGCCATACTAGTCACTGACTGGCTTAAGGACTGTGCAGTGGAGTTTTTCAGTGACTGGCCCGGGACATCACCAGATCTGAGTCCAGCAGGAAGCTTATGTCCGCTTAGGAAAATTAAATTACTTGTTAAGGATACTTCGTCGCCACCTAAGCGGGAGGCGGCCATTCGTAAAAATTTAGGCATAGATGGGCCGTAAATGGCTTGAACCTTACTGATTCAGTTCCTGGTCGTTTCAAAGAGCGTACAGATAGAAAAGGTAAACCAATAAAGAACTACTGTTAGTGAAAACAAAGTGCTTACGATTTATATTATACCTCGCAAACGCGGGAGACAGCGACAAAAAAAAAAAAAAAAAAATATATATATATATATATATATATATATATATATATATATATATATATATTCCCAAAATCAAAACCTGTCTTGAAAATCTGAATAAAAAAAGAAAAGAAATGTCCAGATGTTGACACTAAACTAGGTAGAAGCAATTTTTGAACGATTTCCTCACAGTGGATTTGAATTTATAACCAAGTTCATGAATAATCTGGCACGGCCAGCAGGGACGCGTCACTTCAGCTAGAATATAAATATAACCAGGGAGTTCCATCACCTCAGCTCGCTACCCGCACAAGATAAGGAAGTCGTAAGTTAAGAGTCAGGGCGACAGTTAAGGGGATCATGATAACAGGAGTTCCGGTCTTTCACTTAAATAACAGGAAACTATCTGTATTACTACTACTACCACTATTTATAATAATAATAATAATAATAATAATAATAATAATAATAATAACAGTAATAATAATAATAATAATAATAATAAAAAAATAATAATAATGATAATAATAATAATAATAATAATAATAATAATAATAATAACAATAATAATAATAATAATAATAATAATAATAATAATAATAATGATAATAATAACAATGATAATGATAATAATACTAATAATGATAATGATAATAATAATAATAATAATAATGACTCCCTTGCAACATGTAAATACTTCATGTTTTATGATGGCATCGCACGCCTTTAGGGCAACACTTCGTCCTGTGATGGCAACACCTCCGTCTTGTGATGGCAACACCTCCGTCTTGTGATGGCAACACCTTCGTCTTGTGATGGCAACACCTTCTTCCTTAATCATGCTCTATTACGGCTATACTTTAGGCTCAGCATGAGCCACATGCATGGAGTGCATGTGGTCTTATAACCAAAAAAGTTTTCAAGACTTTTCGGTGGCTGGAGTTAGTTAGATGATGACGACCATAACGACCCTTTTTGCAGTTGGTAGGCCTACCAAACTAACTAGTGACGGTAATTGCCTCTCCCCTGTGCCGGACTGGGGAGATGAAAAACACCGTATAACGCCAGTGTACAGAATATGGCTATAGAGAATGCCGGATAGAGCGACCTGCCTTACATCTGCAGCACAACAAACACCGGATATTGGCATCCCTGCATAGCTGGTGTCCCACGGTTGCCATCTCGCGCTTTCCATAAGATAAACATAACCCAACCATCTCCTTGGTAATTATTGTGGTGATGGGTGGCGAACGTCGTTTAGCTGAGCATTATCAAGACCAGAGACCTAATTTTGTGTCTACCGTACACATATTCATATATCACTTTCATGCACTACTATGGAAGTAAGGGCGACTTACTGGCATGAATCACGAGTACATGGGAGACTTACTGGCATTAGTTACAGTCACACGGGCGACTTAAGGCTGTCGTACATAAATATAGTCGACTTACGGGTATTATTTCGAAAACATGGGAGACTTACGGGCGATACTACGAACATAAGGGCAACCTGCTGGCGTTAATAACACTGGCGACCTGTGGGCATTATTACGTAAACATGGGCGACCTGTGGGCATTATTACGTAAACATGGGGGACCTGTGGGCATTATTACGTAAACAAGGGCGACCTGTGGGCATTATTACGTAAACATGGGCGACCTGTGGGCATTATTACGTAAACATGGGAGACCTGTGGGCATTATTACGTAAACAAGGGCGACCTGTGGGCATTATACGTAAACAAGGGCGACCTGTGGGCATGATTACGTAAAGAAGGGCGACCTGTGGGCATTATTACGTAAAGAAGGGCGACCTGTGGGCATTATTACGTAAAGAAGGGCGACCTGTGGGCATTATTACGTAAACAAGGGCGACGGTAAGTTGGTATTCCGCTCAGTCTGTGCATGACGAAGTACTGCACGTTGCACAATGTCTTTTGTCGGGCTGAGCACGTGTGGCACAGCCCCTGCCTTGTAATGTAATTACCATGTTTACTTTTATATCCTGCCTGTAGCATAAAAAGAAAAGTTTCGCTAATCAAATTACAATGCTATTAGCAAATTACATAATCAACATTTCATGTAATACATTATATAACGCACTCATTTCAGTGCTCCAACAACTACTGCCTGTGTTTTCCACGGTGAAGTAACACAAGGTACAGTTATTTTGTCGAATTCATAATATCTACATGGAAGTCTGATAATCACTGTAATATCACAATATACACTAAATGATAAGCGTATTCATCTATAAAAGCTATGACTATCATATATACATAATATACATAATATATATCATAATATACACTAAATGATAAGCGTATTCATTTATGAAAGCTATGGCTATCATATATACACAATATACATAATATATATCATAATATACACTAAATGATAAGCGTATTCATTTATGAAAGCTATGGCTATCATATATACATTTATACCCTCCTTACTATTACCATATATTTTTTTGTTCCTTAACATTTATTGAAACAGCTGTGGCAGAGCAAGAGCCGACAAAATGGATTATGTCATGCATTTCTCGAGAGCATGACGGTCTCACAGCAGCAGTTCCATATGTCAACAAAGCCCATCCCTCCCTCCTGGAGAGAACCCACGGTTCTCCTCATCACTGGATGTGTTCCTTCTTAACCATTGCCGCCTCAGCCAGAGGTGATCGGCGTTAGGGCAAACGTGACAAACGTTTTCGCCAGCCAGGTAAGAAGTCAAGGTCTTCTCGCCTGCGGGAAGAGCTTGCTTAGTGTCCAATTCCAGTCGGGTTGCTGTGTGCTTCAAAGTCACAGTTTACCAGTGACTGACTGTGCAAATTGGCTGCCCCCGCCCCTCACCGACAGCTTCAGACAACCTCAAGCCTAACCCTCACCACCATGGCTGTCCCACACCTTCCCTCCTCACCCTAGCCACACCTTTATCTTACGAATCGTAAACGGCATCACAAACCCACATGTCCATTTAATCCCTTAACCACGACGGTCCTCCCTTGGCTACGATGGTGCAACTTTTGACCTCAGGCCTTTTGGTTGGGGCAAAGGCCAAGCTATCCTACTACCCAAGGGCAATACCATCCTGCTCACTGGGGTAAGGTAATCACTGAACTATCTTCTTACCACAGGGTTCACCGTAACAGCACAGTAAACAAGCACTGAAGGCCTTTCACTGTAATAGGAATTTTGAACAATTTCACGTAACCCATCCATTCTGAAATCAAGGAAAAAATCATTTAGTCTCAACCTGTCAGGAACGTCACCAAGTCCGAATGATTTTTCTCCACTAAGATATTCAAAAGGAAAAAGTCTTGATAAGCCAGGCCAGACGCGGACCTCGGGAGAAGCCTGATAACTGTGTGTGCAAGACCGGGAGTTGCTCTTTGTCCTCACTCCTTACATGCAACCATAAGGAAGGAATATATATATATATATATATATATATATATATATATATATATATATATATATATATATATATATATATATATATATATCTACTGTAGCCATCACCACCACCAGCAACCGCATCATAACCAAGAAAAATATTCATAAGAGATCAACGAGAAGAAAAGAGATGTTTTGTATTTGAAGAAGAGCAGGAAGCATGACGACAGGAGCTGAGGCATACGAACGATGTAAGGAACAACAACGGTGAAATCCATCCGGGATATCACCGCGGCCTGGAGTGGAAGGACTTCGCTATCAGTTGTCATGACCACGTATGAATGATATCTGACAAATGAAAGACCTGTGTGTGATGAGCTGGCAAGGGAAAAATATGCGTGCTTGTGTGTGTGTGTGTGTGTGTGTGGGTTGTGGGTGGGTGTGAGTGGATGGGCCATTCTTCTTCTACATTCTGGCGCTACCTCGCCGACGCAGGAAACAGCGATTATGTAGAAAAAGAGGGCAAATGAGAGTTGGGGTGAGAGAGTATCATTAAATCTTATGGAGAATAAAAAGATGTTTTGGAAGGAGGTAAATAAAGTGCGTAAGACAAGAGAACAAATGGGAACATCAGTGAAAGGGATAAAAGGGAGGTAACAACAAGTAGTGGTGATGTGAGAAGATGGAGTGAGTATTTTGAAGGTTTGTTGAATGTTTCTGATGATAAAAGTGGCAGATACTATAGGGTGTTTTGGTCGAGGTGGTGTGCGAAGTGAGGGGGTTATGGAGATATATTTGGTAAACAGAGAAAAGGTAGTAAAAGCTTTGCGAAAGATGAATGCCGGCAAGGATACGGGTTTGGATGGTATCGCAGTGGAATTTATTAAAAAAGGGGGTGACTGTGTTGTTGATTGGTTGGTGAGGATATTCAATGTATGTATGGCTCATGGTTAAGTGCTTGAGGATTGGCGGAATGCATGCATAGTGCCATTGTACAAAGGCAAAGGAGATACAGATGAGTGCTTCAAATTACAGAGGTATAAGTTTGTTGAGTATTCCTAAGAAATTATATGGGAGGGTATTGATTGAGAGGTGAAGGCATGTACAGAGCATCAGACTGGGTAAGAGCAGTGTGGTTTCAGAAGTGGTAGAGGATGTGTGGATCAGGTGTTTGCTTTGAAGAATGTGTGTGAGAAATACTTAGAAAACAAATGGATTAGCATGTAGCATTTATGAATCTGGAGAAGGCATATGATAGAATTGATAGAGATGCTCTGTGGAAGGTATTAAGAATATATGGTGTGGGAGGCAAGTTGCTAGAAGCAGTGAAAAGTTTTTATCGCGGACGTAAGGCATGTGTACGAGTAGGAAGAGAGGAAAGTGATAGGTTCCCAGTGAATTTCGGTTTGCTGCAGGGGTGCGCAATGTCTCCATGGTTGTTTAATTTGTTTATGGATGGGGTTGTTAGGGAGGTGACTGCAAGAGTTTTGGGGAGAGGGGCAAGTATGCAGTCTGTTGTGGATGAGAGGGCTTGGGAAGTGAGTCAGTTGTCGTTCGCTGATGATACAGAGCTGGTGGCTGATTCCGGTGAGAAACTGCAGAAGCTGGTGACTGAGTTTGGTAAAGTGTGTGAAAGAAGAAAGCTGAGAGTAAATGTGAATAAGAGCAAGGTTATTAGGTACAGTAGGGGTGAGGGACAAGTCAACTGGGAGGTAAGTTTGAATGGAAAAAAAAAATGGAGGAAGTGAAGTGTTTTATATATCTGGGAGTGGATTTCGCAGCGGTTGGACCCATGGAAGCGGAAGTGAGTCACAGGGTGGGGGAGGGGGCGGAGGTTCTGGGAGCATTGAATAATGTGTGGAAGGCGAGAACATTATCTCGGAAAGCAAAAATGGATATGTTTGAAGGAACAGTGGTTCAAACAATGTTATATGGTTGCGAGGCGTGGGCTATACATAGGGTTGTGCGGAGGAGGGTGGATGTGTTGGAAATGAGATGTTTGAGGACAATATGTGATGTGAGGTGATTTGATCGAGTAAGTAATGAAAGGGTAAGAGAGATGTGTGGTAATAAAAAGTGTGGTTGAGAGAGCAGAAGAGGGTGTATTGAAATAGTTTGGTCACATGGATAGAATGAGTGAGGAAAGATTGACCAAGAGGATATATGTGTCAGAGGTGGAGGGAACGAAAAGTGGGAAACCAAATTGGAGGTGGAAGGATGGAGTGAAAAAGATTTTGAGCGATCGGGGCCTTAACATGTAGGAGGGTGAAAGGCGTGCAAGGAATAGAGTGAATTGGAACGATGTGGTATACCGGGGTTGACGTGCTGTCAATGGATTGAACCAGAGCATGTGAAGCGTCTGGGGTAAACCATGGAAAGTTTTGTGGGGCCTGGATGTGGAAAGGGAGCTGTGGTTTCAGTGCATTACACATGACAGCTAGAGATTTAGTGTGAACAAATGTGGCCTACCTCGCGCGCGTGCGGGAAGAGGGAGGGGGTGTCATTTCATGTGCGGCGGGGTGGCGACGGGAATAAATAAATTCAGCATGTATGAATTATGTACATGTGTATATATGTATATGTCTGTGTATGTATATGTATGTATCCGTTGAAATGTATAGGTATGTATAAGTGAGTGTGTGGACGTGTATGTATATACATGTGTATGTGGGTGGGTTGGGCCATTCTTTCGTCTGTTTCCTTGCGCTACCTCGCTAACGCGGGATACAGCAACAAAGTATAACAAATAAATATATATATATATATATATATATATACATATATATATATATATATATATATATATATATATATATATATATATATATATATATATATATACATATATATATATATATATATATATATATATATATATATATATATATATATATATATATATATGATGAAACTTAACTAAAGTGTAAACAAAAGAGATGAAAAGAGGAAGCTCTGCAGCAGGAGCCACCAGCGCCCGTTTTCTCCATCAGACCATCCCTGGCATCAGGGGAAACACATATATATTGGGCCGCGATCAGCACGGCTCTCCTGCCCGTCACCTGCCGCTGTAAGCCGACAGGTGTTCCCCATAAACACCGCTGACAGGCTGCCTTCTCCTCCTCCTCCTCCTCCTCCTCCTCCAAGGACCGGAGCTGGCTCTTAAGGGCGGCAAGATCCTGAGAGACGTGACTTACCATCGTCTTGTACGAGGTAACGTCAGCCACTACAACCATGGGATTATCTACAAGCGAATGGGAAGCATTTAGCAATGAGTTCCCTATTTCTAATTAGACATTTGTATTCATAAGGGAGACTTCGTGGCAGCGGTGTTCAATCTCTTCAGCTTATCCATTTTCTTTAATAAGCTTTCAAGCTTCCCAGTGATTAGGGTATTTACTTATAATGAAGTCAATTCATTCCTGTTATCCTTTTCAATCTCGCGATCGTAGTATTGTGTGATGTTTGTGTGCGTGTGATTACTGTTTGTGATTACCCTCTGTTTGTTATGGGAGAGAGTTTTACACTCGCACACACACACACACACACACACACACACACACACACACACACACACACACACACACGTGTACATGCAAGTATAAGGAATATGATCAATGGCATGGGGGTTCAAGCCAGATAAAGGTTCAGTCCAGCAAGAAGAGTCTGACACAGTAACAGATTCAGTCTAGCAGAAGGGTGAGGACAACATGAAAGCTCAGACCAAGAAGGTTTGAGGCATCAAGAGAGTTCAGGCTGACAGGAGGGATTACGACAGCAGAAGAATTCAAGCGTAGCAGGAGGGTTTAACACGGTGAGACGGTTCAGGCCAGCAAGGTAGTTCCAGCCACCAGGAGGGCTCGAGGAAGCACGAAGATGCAGAGGAGCAAGAAGGGACCGGAGACGGCTGAGCAACAGCAGGCGACGTGAAAGTGTTGAGGCTTAGCGCGACGGAGACTCCTGCAGGAGGTCCAGATCAGCAAGACAACTCAGGTGACAGTGTAATCTATCGGCATAGTCGCTTGTGGTTATAGTCTTCATATGTAGGAGGTGTGCATGTCTTTCTTCAGACGCCACGAGCTGGTAAGAGACTCTTTTATGATTTCCAGACGAATTATTTAACGTAACCGCTTAAGCGCGAAGGGTACGACCCGTGATCAGAATGGTATAACCCTTCAATACGACGGTACGACCCTTGAACACGATGAGACGACCCGTGATCGAAACGGTGTGACCCTTCCATACGACCCTTAAGCACGACGTTAGGACGTATGAGAAGGATGATGCGACTCTTAGGTATGATGGGGTCTGACTAACCATGAGGGGGTGTGGCTGAACATGAGGTGGGGCGGGAGCATGAGGAGGTCTGACTAACCATGAGGGGGTGTGGCTGAACATGAGGTTGGGCGGGAGCATGAAGAGGTCTGACTAGGCATGAAATGGCCTGACTAAACACACAAGGGTTGACTGAAGACGAGGGAATCTGACTGAACATGGGACGAGGGAAGGGGGGTGGGGGGGGGGTCGTCTAGGCCCTAGCTGAGCATGAGAAGACCTGGCTGGTCATGAGGGGATCTGGCTGAACACGAGAGGCCGTTGTTGACAGTGAGAGGACATTAGGGAATTCAAGGGTAACCGGCGGCTGTGTTCTTTACATCCTCTAGAACCAGTTTTCTAGTGTAGAGCGATCAATGGAGGGGCGGACCGTGATAGGGTGAAAGAAGGGGTTGCACAGAAGGGGGACACATTCAACACCAACTGATTGAGGTAACTCCCCTGAGGTGGGCGGGGGAGCCTCACTCATGACTCACACCACAGTGCTATAACCCGTCTGCAAAAAAAAGAAAATGGTTCCCATTCATCCCGTCAGACTTAACGAAGCTATAAATTCCATTATTTTTCATAAATATGTTGCTTTAATGTACAGGTTGGAGGTGGAGGGAGGAGGGGGCGAGCAGGCAGGCAGGCAGCAGGAGGAGGACCTAGAAGAGAGAGGAGAATAACAGGTAAGAGGAGTGACAATAAGAAGCGGAGGAGACAGAAGAGATGAGTAAGGAAAACGTTGTAAACCGAAGGAGGAACAGGAGAAAGAAGAAGAAGAAGAGCAAAAGAAGACGATGGACGAGATTGGAGAGAGAGAGAGAGAGAGAGAGAGAGAGAGAGAGAGAGAGAGAGAGAGAGAGAGAGAGAGAGAGAGAGAGAGAGTCTGGTAGACACTAGAAGATACCAATGAAGCATCACAAACATGAATGAGAGGCCTCGACAGCATTTACAAACATGAAACACATCCATCCGCCGAGGAGCCACAAATCATGGACAGAGGCCCCAGCCATCCAACAATGTACACAACATACAATGCCTAGCTTAGCTTAGCAAGCACAAGCGTCATTACATACACACACCTGAAGTCACCTGTTTTTAATTTCCCAAAAGAGAGAACAGAGAATGGGGCCAAATGAGGATATTTCCTCTAAGGCTCAGTCCCCTGTTTTTTTTTGTTTTTTTTTCCAAAAGAAGGAACAGAGAAGAGGGCCAGGTGAGGATATTCCCTCAAAGGCCCAGTCCTCTGTTCTTAACGCTACCTCGCTATCGCGGGAAATGGCGAATAGTATGAAAAAAAAAAAAAAAAAAAAAAATATATATATATATATATATATATATATATATATATATATATATATATATATATATATATATATATATGACACCAAAAATACGGTCCAGCAGATTTCCTGCACACATCAGAAACCCTACATAATGAAGCTGTTCATCCTTTAACTTCCCTTTCCATTGATACCTTTATCTGTCCAACAACCGCTGCTTCTTTCCTCCCTTGTCATCTAATTAGGAAGTGAGAGAGGGAGAAAAGATACGTGGACACGTGCACCTTCCCCCACATACTGCAGGTACAACTACGTAAGGACATATCTACGTCTTAAGTTACCGGAGCACGACGGTAAGATCCTTGCGTACGACGTTACGACCCTTGAGTACGACGAAAAGTACGACCCTCCAGCATGACGGTTACGACCACTGAGCACGGCGGCTACGACCCTTGAACACGACGGTACGACCGCCAGGTATGATGGCTTTAGCCTTTGACCTGACCCTCAAGGGGTCCAGGGATTAAGGAGAGTAAGTAACCCCTGGTGCGCAGCGGCCGGCTGGTCTGCCGGGAACAAAAACATGGGGGGGGGGGGAAGCTGGCTGGGGCATCTCCGTGGGATGTTGTGGTCGATGAGCTGACAAAGGTCAAGGTTAGGGAGAGAGAGAGAGAGAGAGAGAGAGAGAGAGAGAGAGAGAGAGAGAGAGAGAGAGAGAGAGAGAGGAGGGAAGAACATCAAGACTTGGAAGCAAGTCTAAGAAACACATCCATAACAATTTAGAATTTGCTTTTGAAAACAAGTGAATCATTACGAGTTACTTGCAGGTTATACTCAGAAAGTACGGTAGTACTAATACACGTTTTCCTCACTACTTGTCGACTTATTCGTCTATCAGCCTAAGATTTTCTTCATTTTCTCTGCATTACAGATTTCCAAAAAGTTTCAGCTCAACCCATTAAGAAGAAAACTTTACTGGGGCGCCGAATACTTCACCACTAAAATATTAATCTTTTTTCTTGTACAAAAGTGAATATTTTTCCCCCATGAGACTGAATATTCCACAAAATGATACTGCATATTTTCCTGCTACAAGATTGATATTCTATTAAGATATCGAATGTTCTGCCCTTTAAAATACTGGCTATTTTTCCAAAAACAACAATGGACGTTCAGCCATGACAATGAATATTCTCAAACAATAACACTACACTGAACATCCTCTTCTACAACGCAGAATAATCCACCACAACATTGAACAGTCTAACGCCAGATGTACCCCGACTGCAATGCATATATATATATACTCCCACGAAAGCATCAAATAATCTTCAAGCACAATGTTGAATCTTATGTCTTGTGTGAGAATATTAGACAATGTAGCGAGAAAATATCATTGGACGTAGTAGAAAAATATTCGGCTATATAGTGAGAGGATATCTAGCGTTGTAATATTCACAGCTGTAGTGAGTGAACATACACTCCTGTATTGAAAAAATACTCATGACAATGCCGAATATCCAAAGGTCTACATCACCATCTAATATATTTACATCCAGTGAATGTTTTCCTTCTACAACACTTAAGGTTTACCAAATATATCACATCAAATTTCTAACACCATTAACGCCATATATATATGTGTGTGTGTGTGTGTATATATATATATATATATATATATATATATATATATATATATATATATATATATATATATATGTATGTATATATATATATTCTCACTACAAGACAATATAATAATCATGCTACACTGCTGAATATAATCTCCCATCATAATACTAACAACTCCAGTAGTTAAACACACGTTCCTAACTGACTACCAACGGCAAACCCAAAGACACAAAAGGAACGACAACTCGTTTCATTTTTTCTTTCACTCCAAACGTTTTTTTTTTTTTTTCTGACGTCCTTGCCGGCGCGGGCCTGCAGCAGCACCCACCACACCACCACCTCGCCTCCTCCTCCTCCTCCTCCGTCTTATTCACTATATTGGATTTATTCCGTAAGCATTTTCCCCGGGGGAACGCCTCGGCACCCTCTTTGTGTTATGACGTTTCTCAGACAATTTCACGTCCTCGTGCCGGGCGAGAAGGGCCGGAAAAAAAAAAAAAAATAAAGTTTGGGAGGATGATTTTATCTTCTTGCGGAGTGGAGGACGGGGTGATGTACAGGAGAGAGAGAGAGAGAGAGAGAGAGAGAGAGAGAGAGAGAGAGAGAGAGAGAGAGAGAGAGAGAGAGAGAGAATGTTCGATAACCACAAAAAAAAGGAGCGAAAATAATATCATTCGCGCTACTAAAACATTAGGAGAGCCTAGCCGTTACCCTCGGCCCCCTACACACACACACACACACACACACACACACACACACACAACCATCGTAGAGCGAGTGGGTGAGGGAAGGGACTTAGGTGAGGGTGGGGGTGGGGCTACTGACCCTAATGGGTAAAGAATCAACGGACGGTGGAAATCAAACACTCGCCACCGATGCATTTACAGCAGCGGATTTTCGAAAACTTTTTACCGTTGGAATATTTGCAGGGGGAGTTGGAGGGCGGAGCAATCAACGTACGGTGGAGGACGGACAACCGTTTTGTTTGTTTACTGCTTTTGTTTCTTTTATTATCTGGTTTTTTACGGTACGGGGACAGAGAGACCCAATGCCTTGAACGCTCAGACACTCCAGCCTGTGTGTGTGTGTGTGTGTGTGTGTGTGTGTGTGTGTGTGTAAAGCGTAACATTTGTTTCCTTACCCACCCTACGAAACACTGTGATCGAGTGACGTTGTCTCAACGCAGTCGAAGAGGATTCATGTTCTAGATGCGTGTCTTCTGCCATGAAACAAAAGACAGCAAAGACATGGGATTGACGGTAAAGGGGGAGCAACTGTGTGATAAGCGACCTCACAAAGTTATGAACCAGTGCACTTGGTGGCATATCTCCTCAACGGTCGTATTATTACATGTCACAACAGGAAAATATTTACAGCGCTCAAACTACTAAAGAAGTGCTCTTCGAATATATATATATATATATATATATATATATATATATATATATATATATATATATATATATATATATATCTTTCTTTCATACTATTCGCCATTTCACGCGTCAGCGAGGTAGCGTTAAGAACAGAGGACTGGGCCTCTGAGGAAACATCCTCATCCAGCCCCCTTCTCTGTTCCTTCCTTTGGAAAAAAAGATATATATATATATATATATATATATATATATATATATATATATATATATGTATATATATATATATATATATATATATATATATATATATATATATATATTAAGAATACTCGAAATTGAAAGTTTAACCTTCAAGGGGGAGCGTGCGAAAAATCTTTTTTTGTTACGCTCAGTATGACAGGCGATCCATCAGCTTCACAAGATCACTACAGGAAGTTTTTAAGACTCGGAAAGACGAATAGCATTACTGTGTTTCTTAAATCTCTCTCTCTCTCTCTCTCTCTCTCTCTCTCTCTCTCTCTCTCTCTCTCTCTCTCTCTTTGTGTGTGTGTGTGTGTGTGTGTGTGTGTGTGTGTGTGTGCATGATACGGAAAAGCGACGGGACCTTGTAAGTTAGGTAGGCATCATTGCGTTTAAGACGTTCGAGATCTTGTAATGCTGAAAAATTACCATTCGCTCCACTGAGTCTGTGTAAGGTTTAAGAAATATAAAGAAGATAAAATACTTGCAACTAATACCAAGATAAATGTCTATTAGCAGATAGATATTACATAAAACAGCATCCCATTGGCACAAGCATTTTTAGATGGCTGTACCTAAAAACACCAGGTACAATATATATATATATATATATATATATATATATATATATATATATATATATATATATATATCAGAATACTCCCACATGAAAACCTTTGGGATGCGGACTTTTCATTGTGTATGACAGACAGTTAATCTTATGAATTTTCCTCCAAAATTCAATGGACCAATTCAAGATTATATTAGCAATTGAAAAACCGAAACGGAAAGAAAGCGAATTAAACACTGCGATGATTTCACCAACACAGCCAAAGTTATATAGAATGGATTTTCGCCTGGTGTCATAAATTCAAGTTTTCAAGGCTGTAGAATCATGTACGACAGTATATAACTCCGGCAGCGTCCATCCATCCAGCGCTGCCAAACGTACGTTTTTGCTTGGTGTACACGCAAGTCTAGATCCATTCACACCAGCGTGGAGACGTACATATATACACCCGCTGTATCACTGCTCGTGTTGCGGTTCTGCTTGTAACACCATCGTCTAACTGGAAGACGCTTTTGTCCAAACAAAAAATAAGAATTTTTTTCGCTGCTTGTTATGGCGTTTTTGGTTTTTCCCACAGCCACTCTACACATCTCCCAGCTGAAGGGCACACCACGAACGGTGGATTTTCCAAAGAAATAAAACATGCAGGAAATTACTACCATCTTCCAGATGAGTCAACATATGTTCCGCTGTGTCGATCAGCTCCTCATTCTCAAGGCTTGCTTGATGCCATCACATCAACGGATCACAAACAGGTTGGCAATTTAGCTGTATGGCTCAGTGGGTTATCTACGTGTAGGAAAACTGCACTGTTACCTTTAAAGTTGCGCGTTTGTGAGTAGCTTATTTTTTTTTTTATTTTGAGTATAGAATCATCATGAGTAATCTAAATTTCTTATTTCTGAACCAATATATACGCCTGAAAATTACGTTTTACACTGCAGTTGTAAATTCCGTTAGCAGTTGTAAATTCCGTTAGCAGTTGTAAATTCCGTTAGCAGTTGTAAATTCCGTTAGACTAGTTAGTTATGAGCTAAAACCTTGAGAAATTTAAGGTTATCATTTAGGAGTCTGCTGATTTACGTCTCATTTTGTAACCACATTTTTGAGGACAATACTACTACGATACAATACTAGAGAATGTCGCACTTAATTCTGTAATACGCCACACATTCTCACCAACTTCAATACTTTTTAAAACACATTTCCGGTTTACAGATCTACTGGAATATACAACTGTTGAGTCGGCGGCAAAATATGTGATTCAGTGGATTATGAAGGGAATGCGCACACGGGGAGAGAGAGAGAGAGAGAGAGAGAGAGAGAGAGAGAGAGAGAGAGAGAGAGAGAGAGAGAGAGAGAGAGAGAGAGTTGAGAGTTGGAGAGCTGGGTGGGGTTTGAGGGGTTACAAAGGATGTCATTTTACTCTTGTAATAGATTAACCAAAACATTCCCAATCACATATGAAAGAAACAATGCTAGTGTTCGTTGGGAGTGAACAGCATCTCACCTGTACCATCACTGTTACATACTCCTTGCTAATAGTGGAGAAAAAAAAAGCTTTTAAACAGTCTATACCTAGTAAGTAAAGACACTAACTCCCCCTTTTCTAAGACACTTATATTTCACAAGCTGTTATTTGGACCAAAACTACACACACACACACACACACACACACACACGTAGTGTTCTTTCATCATCACATTCTTCCCCCGTCATTAAAGTTTTCGATACTGGGCTCTGGGGAAACCGTTGGAGAATATATGAACCGTTAAGCAATCGACAGCCATTAAATCTAACATGTAAACAAATTCATTTATTCTTTTATTCAGGGTTAACATACTGAATGGATTCTGGCTAAATCACCATTAGCTGCTGACAGCCAGTAAAACGAATAACGTAAATGCATCAGCTGTAAAAGACATCGTTTACATGACATGCAAAAGGTATTACCGTAACTATGAACGTTAAACGTGTTTGTTAAAACCCTTTTGTTTAATGATTCAGCGCTCGATAGCTACTCAACCTCACACACTACTAAATGTTTATAAAACTCCCGAATCACATCACTATGGAATATATATATATATATATATATATATATATATATATATATATATATATATATATATATATATATATATATGTATATTTATATATATATATATATATATATATATATATATATATTTTTTTTTTTTTTTTTTTTTTTTTTATACTTTGTCGCTGTCTCCCGCGTTTGCGAGGTAGCGCAAGGAAACAGACGAAAGAAATGGCCCAACCCCCCCCCCCCCCCCCCATACACATGTACATACACACGTCCACACACGCAAATATACATACCTACACACCTTTCCATGGTTTACCCCAGACGCTTCACATGCCCTGATTCACTCCACTGACAGCACGTCAACCCCTGTATACCACATCGCTCCAATTCACTCTATTCCTTGCCCTCCTTACACCCTCCTGCATGTTCAGGCCCCGATCACACAAAATCTTTTTCACTCCATCTTTCCACCTCCAATTTGGTCTCCCTCTTCTCCTCGTTCCCTCCACCTCCGACACATATATCCTCTTGGTCAATCTTTCCTCACTCATTCTCTCCATGTGACCAAACCATTTCAAAACACCCTCTTCTGCTCTCTCAACCACGCTCTTTTTATTTCCACACATCTCTCTTACCCTTACGTTACTTACTCGATCAAACCACCTCACACCACACATTGTCCTCAAACATCTCATTTCCAGCACATCCATCCTCCTGCGCACAACTCTATCCATAGCCCACGCCTCGCAACCATACAACATTGTTGGAACCACTATTCCTTCAAACATACCCATTTTTGCTTTCCGAGATACTGTTCTCGACTTCCACACATTTTTCAAGGCTCCCAAAATTTTCGCCCCCTCCCCCACCCTATGATCCACTTCCGCTTCCATGGTTCCATCCGCTGACAGATCCACTCCCAGATATCTAAAACACCTCACTTCCTCCATATATATGGGAGTTGGTATCATATAGGTATTACACATCACTAGTTCTCTCTCTCTCTCTCTCTCTCTCTCTCTCTCTCTCTCTCTCTCTCTCTCTCTAACGTTTGCAAGTATTCTAAAGCAAAAAAAAAAAGAAAAAATTTTGCTTGTACTGGGAAGTGGAGGAGACGAGACAGAGACGACCCACCGATCAGTTACACCTTGATAGACTAACGTAAGATGTTCTTTGTGATTCAGCGCTGTCAGGTTATTGTCGTAAGGCAATAACAAATATTAAAGATATGAACTCAAAACCACTTAATACTGGGGCAGATAGGATACCATAAAAGTAAAACATCTTTTTGGACTAAGGAGCACATGGTGACATCCTCACAGAACCAGAATGACGAAAAATCAAAAGACAAATCGTTTAAGAATGTAGTACATTTTTCAACGGGAATTCACACATGAATTGTGACATTTTCCCCTCTCTCTCCCTGTACCGTTACCAGATCAACAGGGTACACACACAGTAAGGCGTGACACACCCCCGGACTAGCGGATGACATCTTCAATGCAATAATCTGCATTACTACTGCAACTCCACCAGTAACTTGATGCCAGGCCCAGTAACCAGCCAAACAAGTGGAGTTCTCATGTCTGCTGTTGCAAAAAAGATAATCCATGTACGAAATGGCATCACCCCAGGCTTGACGCAGTCTTTACCCTAACGGTTATGCCACAAATACGTGACCTTTTATGGCCCATTACCCCTAAAGCTGCGCTGAACATTTATGCAATAAATGTAAGAGAATAAAGCATATTTGTGAGCAAATACGTAAGCATCTAGTGGGGAGGCTCGCTCGATACCACACCGCTGGGCTAGGCTAAATGCCTCTCTCTCTCTCTCTCTCTCTCTCTCTCTCTCTCTCTCTCTCTCTCTCTCTCTCTCTCTCTCTCTCTCGCCAGCTTATCATCACAAGTGTCCATTAACGAGTGCTCACCCTCGTCTGTATCTCTTCCCCTTTTCCTTTTTATCTTCGTTTAGTATTCTCTGTGTGTTTCACTGTGCCTGATTCTGTTCTCTTAACATCTTATTATCTATCGCTGTTGACACTTAACATGGAACTGAGTGCCAACGTTGTTTCATCATGACAACGTAGTTTAAAACAGACCGTGCACTTTAAACTCGCATGGTTATACTACAATAATTCAAAATAAAAACAGCATAACCTTCACCTTGGAGAAAGTACCTGGGCGTTACACTGTCTAAAATGAGAATTTAAACAATGTTGGTTCCATGTAAGGACGACTTGTTTTCATGTTGGACGTAGCACGCTCACACAGAGGTCACTAGAGCTGTTTCCTTCTAATTAACACCTACCCATATATATATATATATATATATATATATATATATATATATATATATATATATATATATATATATATATATATATATATTAGAAGAGGTATTACCGGACTCTATCTACTCGAGGTTACACAGCGAGTGAAAAGTTACCTTTGGCAAGGCTGTATCAAACACAGTCTCACCGAAAAACATTTCATGCCAAAGGAGCCTATATTCCCCTGCCACCGGACGTAGCTCTCTGCCTTGGGTTACAAGAGCCTTAAGAAAGATAATTTTTTAAAGAAAGTTTTAGGTTAATTTTTCTATCCACATTCCCCCCCCAAGAAAAAAAATCAAACAGCTAATATCATCACTGTTGTTCAATTTCAGGTATGAAACTAAAAAAAAAAAAAAAGAAAGAAAAAAAAGGCGTTAAACGGAGATGGATATCCCTCCCTTGCTCGTGGTCAACACGCAAAAATGTAATTTACGCAAGATTCCACGGTAACTCTCCAGCCATCACAGGCCATCAGTTCACACGTAGCGCCTGAGACTGCCCAAGATCGTCACCATATGATTTCTCTTTGAAATATGGGCAAAAGACAGTGTTTTTCAACAGCCAAATCTGTAGTACTTTACTGGTTAGGCTGTTGTCTACCTTAATACTGCTGATTCTTCATAAGTGTTAGATAAACATGGCAGCATTATAAACGGGAAACGATTCGGATAAATCTGTATGTGTTTATGGATGCCAGCCGTGGGACCCTGATGTGTCAAGCTCTCTCGTCTTTGTCTACATCCCTCGGCCATTATATAGACACCGAAGGTGAATACATGTGCACTGGGCAGCCTACCTCACCCACCATGTAATACATGTTCACTGAGCAGTCTACCTCACCCACCATGTAATACATGTGCACTGAGCAGCCTACCTCACCCACCATGTAATACATGTGCACTGAGCAGCCTACCTCACCCACCGTGTAATACATGTGCACTGAGCAGCCTACCTCACCCACCATGTAATACATGTGCACTGAGCAGCCTACCTCACCCACCATGTAATACATGTGCACTGAGCAGCCTACCTCACCCACCATGTAATATTCTCTGCTTCTCAACGCAATGGAAACTGGAGATATCTTTATCTCGATTCGTTTTAATCATATAATTTTCGTGGCGTCCTACATAAACACAAAATGTGCTTCATTCATTGAGACGTGTGTATCATCAGGAATGTTTTCTTGTAGTTAGAAAGCATATATATATATATATATATATATATATATATATATATATATATATATATATATATATATATATATATATATATATATATATTATCCCTGGGGATAGGGGAGAAAGAATACTTCCCACGTATTCCCTGCGTGTCGTAGAAGGCGACTAAAAGGGGAGGGAGCGGGTGGCTGGAAATCCTCCCCTCTCGTTTTTTTTTTTTTTATTTTCCAAAGGAAGGAATGGAGAGGGGGGCCAGGTAGGGATTTTCCCTCTGAGGCCCAGTCCTCTGTTCTTAACGCTACCTCGCAAATGCGGGAAATGGCGAATAGTATGAAAAAAAAAAAAAAAAAATATATATATATATATATATATATATATATATATATATATATATATATATAACACATCAACGTTATCGGACTCTGCAACAGAGCGAAAAAAAGTCACGTCTGGCAAGGCTGGATCATTCTCAGTGGTTATGGACGCACGCGCTCAAGAGGAGTGTATCATTACCAGGCTCCTGCAGGGAGCGCGGAGCAGCCAGAGTCCCATTATACAATTATATTGGAAAAGATTAAGGTCCGACGGGTCGTCCCTCCGATAAGTGACTTTAATTCATTTCGTAGATTATATCGTGATGCCACCTACACGAAACGCAAATCACCCGGTAAAATGCAGTTAAACTCACTCTGATTGGCTGTAGTGGTTCTGACGACTGACCCAGCTGGCTCTAATTACAGTCACTAAACTTACTTTAATCTGGATTACTTTGTTTAGTGCAGGAACGCGACGTTTTCAGCCTGAAATGAGCGAAATCAAACGTCACATTTCACCGACTCTGCTAAATGAGCGTCGTAGTGAAAGTTGACAAGGCTACTTACCTTATAATGGTACTATTCTGATGGAAATTGAATATTATAATGCCAGTATCAGCTCCCCCACGAGGCAAATCACATCCAAAAGGCCAGCAGTACCCGTGCCTCGTCTAATTTACTTAATTACGGAGCGTTTTACTTGATGACTCGGAAGATTGCAGTCATTATTTCCTGACACAGTCAGCAGGAAAATGTTTCAGCAGTAATTAGGCCGATGATGAACTACCAAAGTTCACAATATTCCTCAGAACTTATCATTTCATAGGAGAGTATGGTTTGCACGTGGGGTAGGGGCGCTGGGATGTGTGTTATCTTCGCTCTATCCAGAATTCCCTTCCGTCCTTCACGATGTATAGAAATAGTCCAGTTTCGTGTTGCGGCTAAATATCGTATATTCTTCAACTAAATCAGCTCAGATTACGTCCATTCTTACTGAGGTGTTGGTGTTTCAGTTCACCATCGACATGTTCCTCCTCCTTAGCAGTGGTTAGCGGGCCACCGAAGACTCGTGAACGTGACCCATGCCATCTGACCAGCTCTCGACACGACGTCAACACTCCAACATTCTTCTTCCACCCTCATCTGCACGCCATTTGGGTAACTACCCAGGCAAACACCAGCCCTTAGCAAACTCAGTTAAACTTTTTTTCCCCCCCTCTCTGACAAATCGTCTTCGCTTTCACTTTTCCTTTTCCTCCTAACTCGTTCTTACCAGCTCCCCCACGGTGCTCTCATCACATTATCAACAACACCTTTACATGGGACGTGAACAACATGGACTCCGGTATAACGACCAGTTAACAGCTGATTAAATCTCGACCTAACAATACACAGAGGCTCAGAAGTTCATGTTACGCAGATTTCACGTGTGTCTAAACAGGCCTCCTACTTAATTTCTGTGGCTGTTGCTGTCCATTAAATCTAATCAAACAAATACACAAATTAATCGGTATGCGAAGGTTCAAGCGAACACCGTATATGGCTGAATACACCACCTCCATCACTTTACATAAACACACACAAAGAATCTAAACTAACTATCAACTCTAACATCAATTCAGCAAGCCAAGAAAAACATGACACTACAGATGAAAATTATCTGCGAAGAGCGAAGCACCAAACACGAGGAAAGAAATATCAAGCCACAAGCAGCCCCTCACCTCCAGAGACTGAAGCGTGACCCAGGAGGCGAGCCAGTCGGTGTAATTAAGAGCCCGACGCACCAGCAGCACAGGACTGAATCAACAAAAGCAAAGCGTCAAGCCTCCGAGCGATGAAGGATCAAAACCACAGCAAATGAGTGAAGGGATCCAGTCAGGACTGTGGCAGCGAGCCAACTTGAGGATTAACCTAGCATGGTCGGGCGAAACATCCTGGTCTCTCCTGCGAGTGTTGACCATTGAGCTACTCATCCCGGCAGTGCAAGGGTGTGGGTCTGAGAAGACGAGGGCCGTGAAGGGGGCTATGGTTCAGGGAGGGGAAGACAGTGCAAGAGGGGGTGGTGATCTGGGTAGGGAAGGGCCATGCAAGGGGTTGGGACCCGGGAAGGGGAGGGACGTGCAGGGGGAATGAGGCTCGGGAGGGATGGGCAGTGCAAGAAGGGGTGGTCAGGGAGTGTAAGGGCCACGCTGGGGGGCGGGAGTAGCGAAAGACAAGGGCTTTACAGGGCCTGTGGAGTGGGGAGTCGGGTGGTACAGAGGGCCGTTATGGGGGAGAGGGTCGTTTACTTGAGGAAGCGTTTGTGTGGACTGTATTCAGCCACTATGGCGCCTACATTGGTTGAAGCTTCGAAGCCCAAATAGCAAAATTTCGAAGCTAGGTCTAAGGCCGACCGAAGCAGCTAGATGCAATCATGGACGGTTAAATTTGGTCAAGACACACAAGTCGCACTACGAAGGTCAGTCATACCTTATAAGCAGAAGGAAAAAAATATCATGAAAAAGAATCTACAGATCAGACTACTAAAAATTACAGAAGTAAAACGTTCATTAACATTCAACATTCTTAAGCCTGGCTAACATTATACACGTACCGGGGCTGTGTGTTTGTATGCAGTCCCATAAGATCTTTGAGCCGACGTCGAAGGCCCTGACGAACACAGACTACACAGGTGAGGCGGTGTGTCACAAACTGGAAACAATGCATTGAAACTGAGCAGATTGTTCGACAAACCGAAGATAATTTATTTTGCAAGATGTGATGATCCTCAGATTCTTTTCATTCCCATCCTCACCTGCAACAAATAAACCTACCAAAATATTTGGGGTAAGATGAGGCGCCACAAAGAACGCAGAACAATACACGGTCGCTGGAGACACTAAACAAAGACCCCGAGCTAAAGGGAAGACCACACGCCAGGGAGGAGAATATGTATTAATGTGCAGGACAACCCTGGCAGGTCTGCCTCAGCAGGAACGAGAGATCTGAAACGAGACTTCCTGCAGGAACGATCCTCAAGTAAAACGGCAAGAACGAGACTTAATGAAAACTTACATTCAAAGGCGGGCTGGTGGTAGTGTGGGTCTCCAAACTGGTGAGGGAGAGACTCCACACACACACACACACACACACACACACACACACACACACACACACACTCCCCACCTGAGTGAGAGCTGGGACGAGATGGCAGGACTTAAATACATAACCTTCCTGAGTACAAATGAGGCAGAGCTTGTGTCCTACACTATCCTACTGGGCTGTTCTGTTTGTCCCACGAGACTTCGTTGATACTGATCATATGTCTTCCCTCACTTCAAATATCCCTTATTCATTTTTGATACGCCATTCATACATGCTTCAAAGTTTCTAAGAAGAATTTGAAGTTCCTTGTCCAAGACAAAAAAGAAAGCTTTATTAAATAAATCAAATAACTTTTACTGATGCTTCTTCCAGCATTATCGCAATGTCCTCAGCCTTTCACTGGGTTGAGCAGAAGAGTATTCACGAAATATTCTCAGTAGCAAGCGGCAACTCCTGGTCACTTGTCTACCAGAGTAGCAGGAGCTGCAGGAAATTGAGGTCCTCACTATCATGGCCATACCCTCATTCACTCCTCCTCGCAACTGCCATATGTCTGTCATATTTCATAAGGCCGTCGCTGCTTCTTTTGTGCCAGTTTTAACCCACTAAGCATGACTTAAAGGCCCTTAAGCACGACGGTAAAATCTTTCAGCCTGGTTGCCTCCCTTCCGACCTGACGCTCAAGGGAGAGCCGTCATAAGCAAACGGTCGTGCCATCGTGCTCCAGCAGTTACTTGATATACCCAGTCAACAGTGACTCACCAGCTGATATGATGTTTATCTTCACGTCATGTTAGTGTGGCGGCCGCGTCGCTCATGTCGTTACAGGCAAGAGTAATTGCTTTTTCGCCCCCCTATTTTTACATTGCCTGGAGTGAGGCGGGAGCTACTCACTTGGCCCAGATAGCCCAGCACGAGAGGTTTTCATGTCATTAGTCAGCGGTGAACTTCACCAGCGGTGAATCTCACCAGCGGTCGACAGCGTTACCCAAGCCTAACCTATAACAGACGCCCGAGAGCGCCAACCCAGTCGTCGAATCTAATTATTCAGAGGCAAGTAGGAATTCAGGATTTCCTTGTTAATGGAATAGAGAGGCAGGTCCCTTTGTTCGGACGCAGGGGGTTCAGCTTATTCTCAAGAGGTGAAGATTATTAAGAAGCTTAAAGGTGGAGATTAAGCTGCTTAAGGAGTTTCAGAAGCTCAAACTGTGAGATTACTGTAATGCGTTACCAGGAGAAGTATTGCATCGGAATTATATAACTAATCTTGTGAAATATGTGATTACAAGCTGTTTCACAGACACCACGTGAATATTCTTCACGAGGATGATGGTAGCGCAATCAAAGTCTGACGGGAAAGTTAGAATATATATATATATATATATATATATATATATATATATATATATATATATATATATATATATATATATATATATATAAGAGGATAGTGTAGGGTGTGGTGTGTTGTTGTTTCCTGGAAACGTGTTTTTCGGTGCAGATTGGTTATGTATATGTAACGATATGACTATCAGTAAATTTTAGGGAGAATAAAAAGATGTTGTGGAAGGAGGTAAATAGGGTGCGTAAGACAAGGGAGCAAATGGGAACTTCAGTGAAGGGCGTAAATGGGGAGGTGATAACAAGTAGTGGTGATGTGAGAAGGAGATGGAATGAGTATTTTGAAGGTTTGTTGAATGTGTCTGATGACAGAGTGGCAGATATAGGGTGTTTGGGTCGAGGTGGTGTGCAAAGTGAGAGGGTTAGGGAAAATGATTTGGTAAACAGAGAAGAGGTAGTAAAAGCTTTGCGGAAGATGAAAGCCGGCAAGGCAGCAGGTTTGGATGGTATTGCTGTGGAATTTATTAAAAAAGGGGGTGACTGTATTGTTGACTGGTTGGTAAGGTTATTTAATGTATGTATGACTCATGGTGAGGTGCCTGATGATTGGCGGAATGCGTGCATAGTGCCATTGTACAAAGGCAAAGGGGATAAGAGTGAGTGCTCAAATTACAGAGGTATAAGTTTGTTGAGTATTCCTGGTAAATTATATGGGAGGGTATTGATTGAGAGGGTGAAGGCATGTACAGAGCATCAGATTGGGGAAGAGCAGTGTGGTTTCAGAAGTGGTAGAGGATGTGTGGATCAGGTGTTTGCTTTGAAGAATGTATGTGAGAAATACTTAGAAAAGCAAATGGATTTGTATGTAGCATTTATGGATCTGGAGAAGGCATATGATAGAGTTGATAGAGATGCTCTGTGGAAGGTATTAAGAATATATGGTGTGGGAGGCAAGTTGTTAGAAGCAGTGAAAAGTTTTTTTTATCGAGGATGTAAGGCATGTGTACGTGTAGGAAGAGAGGAAAGTGATTGGTTCTCAGTGAATGTAGGTTTGCGGCAGGGGTGTGTGATGTCTCCATGGTTGTTTAATTTGTTTATGGATAGGGTTGTTAGGGAGGTAAATGCAAGAGTCTTGGAAAGAGGGGCAAGTATGAAGTCTGTTGGGGATGAGAGAGCTTGGGAAGTGAGTCAGTTGTTGTTCGCTGATGATACAGCGCTGGTGGCGGATTCATGTGAGAAACTGCAGAAGCTGGTGACGGAGTTTGGTAAAGTGTGTGGAAGAAGAAAGTTAAGAGTAAATGTGAATAAGAGCAAGGTTATTAGGTACAGTAGGGTTGAGGGTCAAGTCAATTGGGAGGTGAGTTTGAATGGTGAAAAACTGGAGGAAGTGAAGTGTTTTAGATATCTGGGAGTGGATCTGTCAGCGGATGGAACCATGGAAGCGGAAGTGGATCATAGGGTGGGGGAGGGGGCGAAAATTTTGGGAGCCTTGAAAAATGTGTGGAAGTCGAGAACATTATCCCGGAAAGCAAAAATGGGTATGTTTGAAGGAATAGTAGTTCCAACAATGTTGTATGGTTGCGAGGCGTGGGCTATGGATAGAGTTGTGCGCAGGAGGATGGATGTGCTGGAAATGAGATGTTTGAGGACAATGTGTGGTGTGAGGTGGTTTGATCGAGTAAGTAACGTAAGGGTAAGAGAGATGTGTGGAAATAAAAAGAGCGTGGTTGAGAGAGCAGAAGAGGGTGTTTTAAAATGGTTTGGGCACATGGAGAGAATGAGTGAGGAAAGATTGACCAAGAGGATATATGTGTCGGAGGTGGAGGGAACGAGGAGAAGAGGGAGACCAAATTGGAGGTGGAAAGATGGAGTGAAAAAGATTTTGTGTGATCGGGGCCTGAACATGCAGGAGGGTGAAAGGAGGGCAAGGAATAGAGTGAATTGGAGCGATGTGGTATACAGGGGTTGACGTGCTGTCAGTGGATTGAATCAAGGCATGTGAAGCGTCTGGGGTAAACCATGGAAAGCTGTGTAGGTATGTATATTTGCGTGTGTGGACGTGTGTATGTACATGTGTATGGGGGGGGTTGGGCCATTTCTTTCGTCTGTTTCCTTGCGCTACCTCGCAAACGCGGGAGACAGCGACAAAGTATAAAAAAAAAAAAAAAAAAATATATATATATATATATATATATATATATATATATATATATATATATATAAGAGGATAGTGTAGGGTGTGGTGTGTTGTTGTTTCCTGGAAACGTGTTTTTCGGTGCAGATTGGTTATGTATATGTAACGATATGATTCCTCGTCAGGTGAGGGAAGGGGAAAAGTAGTCAAGATAAGGAAAGCATTGTTCATTGTGCTCCGAGGTTGTATGGGAAGCAAGGGTGCTCCATGTTCATACTGCGAGTCGAGGTCTCAAGGATCGTGACATTCTCTTTCCGACTCCGCCACACTTTCTATGCTGCCTCCCTACCTATGCGCCAGTTTATCTAAGCAGTCTATGCTATTCTTCGGCGTTTTCAATCTTGGGGTACTTCTCGTTCTGACGAATCGTAAAGCCCTTTTTTGGGGGGGCAAGATGTGACGTGCGAGTGAAATTTTTGGCTCTCTGGAAGGTGCCGGTCTATACAGACTGGTTAGGGCCGCGTTCCCTTGAGTGGTTCATTTGGCTATATGATCTATTGCCAAGCCTCGTTAAGTCAGTGTGCGACTTAGGATTATGTATCTCTTCCTGCGTGCTATCTTGTTTCCTTCTACGATAACATCATTCGGTTCTCTTCATCCCAACGCCACTATGGAGAATTCGTTGACGTTCCTCTGTTTTAATTTCGTTTTTCTCGAATCTGTACATTCTGATCGCATCTGTCTTTATGAAAGGTGAGACTGTGTTGCTTGAGAGTAATATGTGTGTGTTGTCCTCGACAAACACGTCCATACTCATGTTTCCAAATGAAGGAGAGGGATGTCGGCTGTGTTAGTAATGATCAGTGTTGGTGATAGGACGCTGCCCTGTGGGACTTCATTTAGCAGAAGAAATTATTGGTGAAGTCGTCGAGTTGGTGATTTCTGCAGAGTCCTCCTGGTTGAGGAAGCTGTACACTAAGTCTTTCTGTGAAACCTGACGTGCCTAAGTGAAGTACAGCAGTTTGTATCGTCAGCCGTTAGTCCTTACTTCGTCGAAGGCTTCGCTTATATCTCTTGAGTGACTTGCCTCCACCTCGTCTCTCGCACCCACTACACTTCCTTCCCCTTCCCCGTCCCTTCCTCTCACCCCTCTCTCCCGCACCCTGACCTTTCCTCCCCACCCCTATCTGTCTAAGTCCTCACCTCCTTAACACTCTCCCCATCTGAATCCTCACCTTCCATCTCTCTCTCTCCCCGTTTTGGTCTTTTCCTCCCCAACACTCTCCTGTTAGCCGTCTATCCTCGCCCCACCTCTCTCTCTCTCTCTCTCTCTCTCTCTCTCTCTCTCTCTCTCTCTCTCTCTCTCTCTCTCGAGACGGCGAGGGGACCACAGGTGGAGCTGCGGGTGGCTTCGTAATAAAACTTGAGGCAGTTCCGCCGCTCCATAGGACTCTGAGCGCTGAGTGTGAGGCGGATGTGTTCCCGGATGGTGAAGGGTCACAGACGATGAAAGATGCACAGCAGCTCCTGACCCTGTACTGACAGGGTGACTTGTGCAGCTGGTGAGGTTGCTGAGTTTAAATCCTTTTAACCCCATTCGATATGACGGTGCGAACCATGAGCATGATGGTACGAGCCTCGAGCATGACGGTACGAGCCTCGAGCATGACGGTACGAACCTTGAGCATGACAGTACGAACCTTGAGCATGACGGCACGAGCCTTGAACATGATGGCACGAGCCTTGAGCATGATGGTACGAGCCTCAAGCATGATGGTACGAGCCTTGAGCATGATGGTACGAGCCTCAAGCATGATGGTACGAGCCTTGAGCATGATGGTACGACTCTTAAGCATGACGGCAAGAGCCTCGAGCATGATGGCACGAGCCTTGAGCATAACGGTACGAGCCTTGAGCATGACGGTACGAACCTTGAGCATGACGGCACGAGCCTTGAGCATGATGGTACGACTCTTAAGCATGACGGCAAGAGCCTCGAGCATGACGGTACGCGCCCTGAGCATGATGTTACGAGCTTTGAGCATGACGGTACGAGCCTCAAGCATGACGGTACGAGCCTCAAGCATGATGGTACAAGCCTTGAGCATGACGGTACGAGCCTTGAGCATGACGGTACGAGCCTTGAGCATGACGGTACGAGCCTCAAGCATGATGGCACGTACCTTGAGCATGATGGTACGAGCCTTGAGCATGATGGCACGAGCCTTGAACATGATGGCACGAGCCTTGAGCATGATGGTACGAGCCTCAAGCATGATGGTACGAGCCTTGAGCATGACGGTACGAGCCTTGAGCATGATGGTAGGATCCCTGAGCATGGCGGTACGAGCCTTGAGCATGACGGTACGAGCCTTGAACATGATGGCACGAGCCTTGAGCATGATGGTACGAGCCTCAAGCATGATGGTACGAGCCTTGAGCATGACGGTACGAGCCTTGAGCATGATGGTACGAGCCTTGAGCATGATGGTAGGATCCCTGAGCATGGCTGTGCTACATGACTTCAGGACGGACGGCGAGACTATTCTTGTATCAATGTGGGGTAGGTGGCCTATGCATGTGTGGTGGGCTGGTGTCTCTGTGGTGGGCTGGTGTGTATGTGAAGGGCTAGGGTCTGTATGGTGAACTGTTGTCTCTGTGGTGGGCCTCCCTCGTATTGCAGCAGTTGTACTCTACCCTTGAAGTCTCAAGGTAGCCGCCGGTTAGAGGCAAGTCCCTGTGGGTATAGGCGGAGGTGGAGAGCCGCTGACGCCCTCAGGAGGACAAATGAGAGAGCTGGGAATTGGTCCATGTACAAATGAGGGGCATGAGAGGGTGGGTGGGTGGCTTGATAAGGAAGGTAGCAGAAAAAAAGTCCACGGCAGGATCCGTAGGGATCGACCCATCGTTAGGGGGCCTGCTGTCCTACACGCCCACGACCACGACCATTCATCACGGGACGTCAGGCTACCAGGGGAGAGAGCAGTGCGGCATCCGGCAGTCATCAACGCCACCACTAGGACCCGCTGAGGCCCCAGATTCCTCGGGTGGGAGAGGTGGCTCCCAGAGCTAGGGGCAGAGGAACCTCAACGGAGTTGACACGGTGAACTATGGTGTACGTAGGTCGTAGGGTGCAAGGTCGTGTGGAGAGAGAGAGAGAGAGAGAGAGAGAGAGAGAGAGAGAGAGAGAGAGAGAGAGAGAGAGAGAGGCAGATCAACAAACCCTGACACTCGACTCCAAGACGGCGCACCTGACTCGTTGACCTGCGGGGCGACTGCAGCGCATCGCACGTCTCACAACAACTTTCAGCCAACGGATAATGCATCAACTCCAGTCATGCGAAACCTTCGGAAACATAATCAAAGGAATGTATTCTCATACATCGATGTCATAAAGCCTTACAGGGAAAACAGTGGAGCGAATTCCTCAGGAAACCTGACCTAGAGTATATGTTATTCTCAGGTTGAGGTTCGAGAAGTGGAATTCAAAAACCTGTCAAAGACCACCACATTCACGCAGGTAAACATGGTGAGGGGTGCACGAGATGATGGGAGGATTATATCTCATTTTTCCTGTCGACGATGGACGAACTGATGGGGAGGAATATTTCCAGCAGAGCGCTTCGTGTTGGGCCACCATGATGACTGGAAAGGCCCAGAAAATCTCGCTGGAAATGAACACAGAGGAAGGTTAAATATAATGAGATCTTCCGCGGGGTTTAATTGAAAAAAAAAAAAAGAACAGCGAATGTTACCAAATACTCCGCGTCAAGGTGCCCAACTAGGGAAGACCTCATGGAAATGGTCTTGAAGAACGTTCCATGCACCGAGGCAGAAAGTAAGCCATCTATAAACCAGTCGGCCAACCCCAAAGTCCCCGTAGCCCTAACGTTCAATGGCACTGCAGTTTGTTACGGAAGAGAAGAAATTCATCAAAAATCATGACGCGCACCTACATGCCACATCATTTGCGACGTCAGCTAAACTAGAGCATTTGGGAATAAGGTTAAGAATTTACCGGGCGATGCTTCCTCAGCCCGAATCATTCAAGATTATGGCAGCATGTGAATCAGCAGAATCTTGCTTTAGATTTCCACAGACCTCGCCCGCACGAGGATCGTGGAGGGGAAAGAATATCCTCCACAAGGGGCGAGCACAGCATGATGGAACGACATGGACAGATCTCGACCGGGCGCAACTGGTGAAGGAAATCAGGATAAAGAACAAAAAATGAAAATAATGAAAGAGAGCGAAGGATGAAGAAAACACAAGTTACAACAGACACAAGTAAGAAGTTCGATCTAGCAGCGTGCGAGCAAATAAGAACGATAGAATAACGAGGATGAATAAAGATCTGCTACGAAAATATGAACACAGAAAACTTAAAAGTCAGAACCATTACACACCTTTCGCCTGCGAAACATCTTCAGCCAAGAGTTTCATATTCTGGGAGAGTTTAAAAAGGCTTGCAAGACTTTAGGATTAAGAAGGAAATTACAGACGCAACCCGAAAAAGAATACTAAAGTAGTTCCATGAGATCCATCAACTATGCAACAACATTCGAAAAGGATAAAGTGCAAAAAAGAAAAAACTAGCATTAGACACTACTGGGAGATAAGAAGTGAGTTGAGATAGAGCAAAGAAGGCGGACATGAAGGAAGGTCGTCATCAATATTGAAATGGACAGTAATTCACAGAGACGAAGTCTCCAAATTTCGAAGAAGAGGCTGACTAGCTCTCATCCCAGCCCTTATATGTGCAGAAAGGAGGATGTGAGTTCAAGAAAAACAAAATGTAAAGATGAAAAAAAAAGAAACCATGCAAAAATTGCCTCTGCGAGACACGAGAAAATGGTCGCCAAAAGCCGAAGGAAAGACGGAATATCATCTGAGTAAACGCCTGGCCCAGATTCTAGCAACAGATTCTGGTTAACAAGTCCTTCATCTTGATCTTGGTATCCAGACATTACAACATTCACGGCAATGATCAGGCAGGCAAGATCTCCCTGGGAAAACACTTTACCTATACAACGTAGCTGGGCTAGTGGTCAACCCCTCGCTCTGCAAAACAACGTCAAACCTTCAAGACTGAAGAGTTGCCTACTCGCGTAACGTCCCACTGAAAGCAAAGAGGCGGTGCTGGTGCGTGTCTAAGACTGCATGCCACGTTCATCACACACTTTCTAAAACCATGTATCGACCAAACCAATTCCCCCTATAGGGTGCAAAACCTGCCATACTATACTGTCAGATGCCGAGCCTGTTATACCTGTGAACGTGTTTAATGCTCCCACCAACGCCTCGGCAGTTCTCCTCCCCTCAACACACCAATACATTTCCTCTCCCGTCTCACTCACACACCCTCCCTCATTGCACTCAGTCATGCCTCAGCTTCCACTGTTATTCACGTATTTCCGGTCTTGTTAACTGGTCTTGCTACTACGGCCTCATGCATCCTAGGTATACTTCATTAACCTCCCCATCCCCCTCTTCCCTTCACACTGACATTCTCTCTAATCACAGTGAAACGTCCACAGAAAAACGCCTCTCAACCAATTGCCCTTCTCGTCAAAAAGGATTTTCACTAACCCAAATTCTGTAGATACTCTGGACGTACTGACAATGTTTCATCATTTTTGAATCTACTCGTCTGTGGGATTGTATCTGCCAAAGGCTTTATCTTCTCACAGTATACATTTAGACACTAAATAGGACTCCAACAGCTTGGATCTACGAGGATAAGGTCTACACAATAACCACTGAAACAAAAGCTATGAATCTCCGACACGCAACTTGCGTCCAATGTCAGTATGATAACGTCATCTGGCTTGTATTCCCCCAAGACGTTTTATCAGTTCAGTTTTTTACTGTCAGTTTGTTGTGACTGCCGCTATATACACCGCTTTGGTTATCAATAATTTCAGTAAAGAGTACCAAACAGTTTATCCCTGATGGAACGGGATGTGATCATTTCAGAATATATGACAAACGTGTCTGACAGTGGCTAGAAGTGGATGACGAATCTATGTTTTGTAATCATCCAAGTTTCATCATTATCACCATTCACCCGGGGGGCCATAGGCCTGGCGATGGTGTGTGGTCCACCTCGGCCCATCCCTTAAGGTTTTATGATCTACCTCTTCAAGGGATGTTTCTCTTAACGTTAGAGTTCATTTACATTATCATTCCACCTGTGTCTTAGCAGCCCAACAGATGGGCCACGCTGCCAGCAGTATAATTATCTAAATCGGATATTTTTCCTTCTTCCTGTCTTCTTACGTAGCTACGACGTTTCAGTTTACATCTATCACTAAGCTTAGAAATATACTTTCCACTTCCGGATTTCTTATCTCCTCGTTTGTTACCCTATCTCCTCCAGGTATGTCTCTCGGGGATCGTCATCTCAGCAACCTGAATTACTGATCCTTTTCGTGGTCAAGGACGAGGCTCTCCATCCATACACGGGGACATGTCTCATTATAGTTTGATACATGATAATCTTGGTGAATGCTGATCTTCCAGTTGGGAAAATATGCTAGTTGCTTTTTCTGTGATATTCTGTGCCGTCATTCATTGCATGCAGCCTCCTACACTGCCTCTTGCTCAAAATGTAAAACCACCTGCTTCAGGGTCGTTCCCTCTGCAGTCATGCATGTTCTTGCCTCCCTCCAAGATACTTCCTTCACTAATTTTCTTTATTACAATGGCTCTCCGAAGAGAAATCTTAGGACGAGCCAGGAATAGGACAATGGCTCGTGCCACAGTATTACCTACGGTAGACACAAACAAGGTTCTCTCCTTGATGTCTGATACTGAAGTAGCGACATGACACATGTGCCACACATCTCTAACCCAGTAATCATACGTTGAGAGCAAAGATCCTATGGTTGATATAGTCCTTAACCCCAGCAACACACTTACCAGAAAACAGTATCAATACTGCAAACAATAAGCATGAGATACGGGTGTTTAACCAATTTCAAAACACACATATATCATGTTTTTCAAGCCGGATTTTATGCTGCATGAATCTACCAAGTGGCGAGACATATCAAGCAGGTCTTTGCAATGAAGTGCAGCCATAACCTTTCCTCCTTGTACGCAAAAACAGATTTCCATAACCAACAACCCTGGAGACATTTCATGGAACCGTGCAATAGTGAGGCAGGTACAAGTGCAAGAATGTATTGCTGCAATTGTGAGGACGATGGTAAACTCGCCCCTAGTGCTCCCCATTAGCCAGTATTGGACGAATACATGTAGCCAGAGACACGGAGGGAGTGCAATTCAGAGCCCGCGTTTGCCTCCCTAAGTGAACCAGGACGCCACAATTACCTTATGTAAGTACGGTGTTCCGGGGTAGTCAACTTGTTCATGAAGACACAACCTTCCCATCACTATCGCCCACCGTATTGTATCTGACTCGGCCTTATTCATGTTACTGCATACGTGTGTGTGTGTGTGTATGTGTGTGTGTGTGTGTGTGTGTGTGTGTGTGTGTGTGTGTGTCTCAAACTACTACATAGGAATAATACATATCATATTTACAAAATATACTGAATAAGTCACTTTGGTCTCTTTTCTTATGTCTACTCGTGCGCGCTACACGTTCCAAATCACGGTATAACGATCAATTAAATCAGCAAAGAGCAGGCAAGTGTGCAATAGCAGTAACCTAGCAGAGTAAGGGCTCACTATCAGCCACGAAACAGTATCAATAAATTTGTGATAATAACAGACAAGATCGCCAATACATTGGATCTTTTTTGGCATGTATAACATTCTGAGACAAACGTATAGCCAACAGGAGGATCTCGCTCCCCCTGGGTGGAATGGATTTCTAAATAATCAATGTTACTCTCCAGTTGTTCCGATATGGATGTCACTGCTGACTGGTTATGTGTTTCTTATGCATACTAAAATCCCACCCTCATGCCACACTCTGTCGTAAAGCAATGATGTTAAGATGAAAATCAACTATATATCATGAGAGGAAGAACAATTGTAATCTGCTACTTATGGTGACAATCGTTTTAAGAAGTATTAGAATGACAACCGTAGTAGCAAACGAACTCTTGAAAAGATGAAGGTGATTTGCCGTTCTCCAAATAGTGTGGTTATGAAAGAAAACGGGATGAAAATGAAAGGGTACTCTTAGTCGCTGCTAGACCTATAAGAAAACGGGAAGAAAATGAAAGGGCGCACTTAGTCGCTGCTAGACCTCTACGTCCGTCGCATGCATTCTGGTCGAGAGCCAGTCGGTGAATCATATCAATCTGGTGGGCTCGCAAGGCGCTACCTTCTCCGTCATCTAAGACTCCACTTACTGCTCACAGACTGACTTCGGAAACTTCATGCAAGAGGTGGAATCTAAGAGCTAGGGGGCATGACGCTTCTTACATCAAGATAGTCACAGTCCTGTAGACGCCTCCAGGTATGATGATCTATATCTCGCTTCCCTGATCATTAGTAATCATCCACAGTGTACGTCTACATTTCTCGTCGATGACGAAGGCAAGACACGTCTGCTTCCACTTCCATGTTTTCAAGTGTGGATGAACGTCAGGCATATTAGTTGCGAAGCTAAGAGACATCATTTAATTACCTTCCGATAATTCTGTCAATAATAAGGAAAAGGATGGAACTTTGTCATTCTGGGAAAGACTTTAGCCTCTGGAACATAACAATTAGATAAAGAAAAATTCGCAAGTTTCATGATAACAGATCCTGGCTAACTAACTTGCTAGAATATCATGATTACGTACACAACAACTGCAAACCAAAACTCCTATCTCATGTGATTCTCCCAGACTTTCAGAAGGCCTTTGTCAAGTCTCATGGCAATAGTAACGATTACGGAAATGGATTCGTTGTGTTGATGGTAAGGTGTTCGAGTGGCTGAAGGTAGTAAGTGAGGTACCACACAGATCGGTCCTTGGCCTCATCCTCATCATCAACTTTGCTAATGATCTAAAGTTTAACGGCAAAATTTTTCTCAGGGTTTGCCGACGATACAACGCTAGGATGGAAGGCCACAGCCGAAGACGACTGTGTTCACATTCACTAAATGATCTTCACATCTTATCTTTGTGGTCAGAGCAATAGCATATAATATCTGATCACGAAAATGATATGCACAATGGCATTAGGAGCGCAAGTATAAATTGAAAATCCCTGGTAAATTCCAATCACAAGTGACTGAGGAGAACGTAAAGACCTTAAACATCAGTGTCTACAAGCAAGTAGCACAGCATACAGAAACTTCATCCAAGTAATAAAGCAAACAGAATCTTCATGCAAGTAATAAGGTAAACAGAAACTTGGGGTTTTAGCCAATGCAAACATTTCAAATAATCATAAACGACTTATTATAAATTTTCTTTCCGACAGAGACAGGAACCTTGTAGCAGACAACTCCGTCAAAGACAAACTGCTCCTCCTTATGTCTGTTTCTCCTACGTATTACCATGGTCTCCCATGTATATCATCATACTTTATATGTAATTCAAATTCTTTTCTGTATGAGACTGACTGTCGTAGATGGAGACCTACATCTCTTCTTTACGGTAGTGTTCCAGGATGGAAGAGTCCTGCAACAGACAACAGCTAGGCTGTATATTCTTATGAGGGTAGAAAGTCAGACCCAAGTTCCCTGCAGTGTCATTGTGACATAGACTGAGAGGCTGGATTCAGAGGTTTTTGTGAGGCTGTTGTGATTCTACCTCTTTATCACCTAGTAAATCACTAATGGAACTGCCTCGGCGATGCCTCGGCGTTTATTACCTGTCTTCTCCAAGAATTCTTTCCGAAACTAAAGATTCCAGGAGTGTCAACTTCTAAACAGAGTCCTTCCTGGAAGGGTTGGCTGGAACGAAGGCGTGCGGGGGAGTGTGGGAGGTGGGTTTTTGATATTCACTTACGACGATCATGAGGAGTTTGTTACTTTCCTCCTCATTACGGCCGGGTGTATTGACAGTAAAGGAGTCGGACAGAGCAGCTCCATCAACATGTAAAATCTGTTGGGGTAGCATTCCATGATGCTACCGCATGTGATGTGATGTGATTCACTCCTGTTCTGCGGTCAGTGTGGGCATTTAGTGTTGACGGCAGAAGTGGTTCCTGTGGCGGGTGTCCGATCCTGTTTCCTAACCCGCGATCCTGTGATGTACACGAAGGGTTTGTTATCTAACGGTGATAAACAGGAAGTATCATTCGGCTCGTTGTGTGTGTTGTTTGTGACGCCTCTACCTTACTTCCTAACATCTCGTATGTGAAACACTTCCTCGTGTGTGTCTCACGTCCTCACACAACTTCCTCATAATGCTGTATGGGAGAGTGATCAGCGTGAATGGTTTTCTTCCCAGGTAACACATCTTCCGAACCCTGATCGTGCACTCGACCGTGGTACCTCCAGTATCAGCGTATTCACCTTAGTAAAAAAAATCAAATCCAGAACTTCTCCCCGAGACCAAACTTCTGACATTCGAAGCAACGCAAAGTCTTTGGGATGAAAGGATGTCCTGAACATTTTTCGTATCCAATATGAATCTTCTGTGGGAGATGATCCTCCTCACCGAGAGTCAAGACAAGAGGAGTATTTCGTTGTGTGTCGTTTCCTTGACGATCTTAGTCATGAGTCTAGCAGTAATCTGCTCCCGAGTGAGGAGTTCATCAACTTTCTTTTTTTGCGTTCTTAGACGCGAGCTCCCAGCAAGGAAATTACCCACAAAATTCCATGTTTTTAGGTATGGAAGCCGTGACGTCATAACAATGGGCTTTTCGAAGCTTCAAAAGATGACTCAGATTTTTGTTTGTTTGTTTACATTTACGACTAGATCAAAATGAGCAAGCTTCTTCGGCCGAGTAACCAACCAGTCTCTCGATGACAAAAGGCTCCCCCCTCCACCCACCTTCCCCCAGTGCAAGGGGAATGACATGCCTTTGGACTTGGTGACCGAAGCCCCGATGATAAAGACACGCTCTTTGTCTACTTTCCTCGGGTGCTACACACAATACGTAGCTGGCTGGTTATTTGGGGTTTAGGCCTGTCGACTGCCAGGGTTCGTTGGGGTTGTCACCGTCTACTTACAGCCGATGAACGAAGAATTCTGAACTCCTTCACAGTGTTTGTATGTACGCTAAACTCATTGCTCTCTACCTGTATAGCCCTTGGCCTAGTTGCTCCATACTTGTAATGTAGACACTAGGAACGGATTCTGCTCTTCATTGCTACGACTCTGAATACTATTAATGATTCAAAGATTCCAGCTAGAGATATAATCATGAAAAAAATAAAAATATATATATATGGCTCTCTGAATAGCGAATTCATATACCGGCACTATGATTAAGCCACAACGGTAAAATCCCTATAAAAAGGAAGTCAGCTTCCGGATGTGGTTTGGTTGCCAAGTTACGAGATTGTACGGGGAGGGGGGGGGGGGGGGGGCACACCCAGCGGAGTGGAGCCATATTTTTTTTTTTTTTGTTACTATTAAGGAAGCGATGGCGAGGCCGTCGATCTCTCTCTGCCCGAAACTTACTCCTGTGAAACGGCATTACAGATTTCCTTACAAACGCAGTAGAAGTGATGGGTATAGGACCATAGAGCACATTACGGACGCGTTCCAAGAGCAGCATTATCCAGAAAACAACACTCGATCTTCTTAATATGTTCCCCACGTAATGGACTATGTCCGGCATAGGCCAACGCAGCTTACCGTGGTGGTCTTTACCGGTCATAAAGATCACACGGGCCACAACGGTCATGGTGACCGGGCAGGACACCACTTAATGGAGGGTATGGGGGAAGGAAGGGGCGTGAAGGGTGTGGGGGTCAGGAGACGGGAAGGGTCATGCAGGGAGGTTAGGGGTAGGGTAAGGCAGGGGAAAGCATGCTGGAGGTTGGGGCCAGGGGAGAGCTTGGTGATGGTTGGGGCCAGGGGAGAGCTTGGTGATGGCTGGGGCCAGGGGAGAGCTTGCTGATGGTTGGGGCCAGGGGAGAGCTTGCTGATGGTTGGGGCCAGGGGAGGAGACGGTCTTTCAGTAGTGGTTGGGGTAAGGTGGAGTCGTGCCATGGGTCTGGGGCTCGTATGGTGGAGGAACCGTTAGTGTGGATGTATGTAAGTCTGACGAAGACGCTAGTTCCAACAACGATGGTCGAGACTTTCTAATTATCACTGAATGCTTAATCAGGGAATTCTCACTCGATTATTCATTCCGCATCAATATATTCAAACTGTGCTAAGTGCTCCGTCACCTAAGCTTCTCGCACACTCTACATCTAAGTGATTCCCATCCAACAAGACTTTTCGTGCAACGCCAGTTGTCTGATTGTGTTACTTGCAATATATCTTCCTAAATATCAACGCCAGTTGTCTGATTGTGCTACTTGTAACACATTTTCCTAAACCTTTCAGCGAATACGTTCTAGATATGGGTTTATAATCGTAGTAATATAAGAAATGGAACTAGCATCTCAAGGGAACCACATATACCCACTGCCATCGCACTTACACACATATAGGAATATGTAGAAAGGTAAAGCTCTTTCCAGAAGTTTAAGCTCTGAGCACTGATGTCATGACTTCAACATTCGAATACAACTATCATGGATGTATGTAGTTCCCATGACGTGCTGACACAATTTCTCTTATTACCACCATTGTAAATCCATGTCTAGAAAATGTTCGACGTAATATTTAGAAAGATATATTCCTCAGCAGTTACATAATCAGTCATTTTGTTCTCTAAATACGAAACCTCTGAAATGTATATGAACGCATGTCCTTTAACGGTGAAGGTCATTACGTACTGTCAACAGTGCGTGGATGACAACAGAGAATGGGAGACTGGCTTTCCTTCGCGAGAGAAACTAAGCTTTATTCATGAATTCAGTTTCAGACACTATATATGTATACATGTAACTACGACGAGCAGAATGCACGATGAACACTATCATAAAAATCTTTAACGTGTTTCAAAGCTCTATGTGTTTTATCATCCCAGCGTTCTTAATGTCCTTTTCTATCAACACAAAAGAAACCGCCCTTGAAGCAAGGAGCAACAGTGATCTGAAACGTGTATTGGCCCAGATGATACACAGGACGATAAAGGTGGTGTATTGCTCGCTCGACACCGACCTGGTGAGTGTTGGTGATGGGGGAACGTTTCCAGCCGCGTAGCTTAAAGCCTTAACAGTTTCTATATAACATCGTTCCATGCTTCGTGTTATTGCCATTACGCTATCCCTAAAACCTCTCAAGGGCGTCACATCAGCTCCAGTGACTGTGAAAAACACATATCACCATCATTTCAATGTTAATAAGGAGCTTTACATCGAAGACTTTCTCGAGCTGAAATCAATCTCTTATTCTTACTGTATCTGTCTCTTGAAATAGACCCTTACATCAACATATCTTTAAAAAACAAAAAAGAAACACTTTTGGTGCCTACCATTAGGTTCTCCATTCCACGTACAAAAAAGTTAAGTTTATATCACAGTTATGGAGATAGAGCGCTAACACACACACACACACACACACACACACACACACATACTTTCACTGCACAAAATGGCTTCATCACCCATGAGATCATACACATTACATATATATATATATATATATATATATATATATATATATATATATATATATATATATATATATATATATATCTTCATTCATACGAACACAGCACAGTGCAACAATCAAGTTGCCTAGCCTCTCTCCTGTAAAGTTATTAAACAAACTTCAGTAAGTGGATGGACTTCTGGGAAACAGGACGAACAAGATAATTCTGATAATAAAGAGAGATTACCCTCTAAACTGCATGATAGAAGTTTTAAGTTTTCATTATTTCCTTTTCTCCACTACTGCAGTCTTATATCAAAGAACTGCTACAAAAAGAAATAAATCAACTATTAATACTACAGACCATCTTAACTGCATCAGAATTACTTGATAAACTGTGCAATAGGGACTGAAGAAGTGTTTGTATGATAGGAAATATATATATATATATATATATATATATATATATATATATATATATATATATATATATATATATATATATGTATGTATATATATATATATATATATATATATATATATATATATATATATATATATATATATATATGTATATATATTATTTTTATTATAATACTTTGTCGCTGTCTCCCGCTTAGAAACAAAGGAAATGAGATATCAATGATACGTCGAACCTAAAGATACGAAGACGAAGAATGTGAATCAGAGGCAGAGACGGGCAAGCAGTAGCGGTATACGCCTTACATGCTCGGTGAAATTTCCGCTAGCGTTAAGTGCAGGATTATACGTGTCGGTGCAGCTCGCTAGACTTTAAAAGTATTCCTGCACAGAAGTTGTTAGCGCTCTCAAACTTGTTGGAACTAGTTTCATGACTCAACATTCACAGCTGCTGCAGTCGCTTTGACGTTACACTGATAGTGTGTGTAACATGTAGAACATGTCTCAATCCCCAGCCATCAGGCATGACTCTGGGATGGAAAAAATAATATATATCCAACTAGCACCTTTAGCTCATCTAAGGAATGGTCTAAGAGTAAAGGCGTATTGCTGAGGTATAACGACATACAGAAAACGGAGATAAACGACGCTACATCGTCAGGGATGAGGATAAGTTGTATACAAAATACTTTAGGAGGAAGATGTAGCAACAGGGATACCGTAACTTACTGTAAACAGTGTTTTAGAGGTTCGGACATGTGCTACGGGGACACAGTGCGAGGTAAGAACAAAAGGATTATCGATTATAAAGCTGACACACGTCATTATAGAACACGAATGCATTCGTTGTCGACACAAACAAGTGTAGACACCTACCAAAATGGCAGGAGGCTAAGCTTTAGCGTAAAGGACTGAGCAAGTAAGCGAGAAACGCCATGGGAGCTGCCTCCATGTGCACGGACGAAGTGATCAACAATCGTGAGGGCGTTTTCTATGTTGGGCCGGACCAGCGGCAAAAATGGTCACGAAATACAGGTTAACGCAGCAGGAGTGTGTGGAAGACATTATGTGTGTGTTTGTATGTGAGTGTGTGTGTGTGTGTGTGTGTGTGTGTGTTCAGCAAGTTTGGATTCGCCTGCGGGGATTTACGGACTTGTGGCTTACTCATTTTCTTTGAAGATGGTTTCTGAGGAAGCCGAAACATCAGAAAAAAAAAAACTCAAAAGCTCTCCCCTGTGTTCACTCACCATCCTAGTCCACACACTCAAGTATACCGCACAGGATCAGAGATCAAGTGTGGTGATGTCGTGAGGGTTTCTTTGTGTCGGGTGAGTGCAGAATGATTGAGTCGGAGGTGTTCACTGTTGTCAATGTTGAAGCATCATCCTGGACATGAGGGGTCATATGTAGAAAGATGTCTGTAATTTTGACGATATGGGTGGTAGGCGGAGCACACACGAGGTGTAACTCGTACATGTACAGGGATTTCAGATGGATGAAGCCTGGTGGAGTGTAGTCTAAGACGAGTTTGGAGGTGGTTGTTTAAGACTTCTCGATTCATTACACTGTGATCATGTTTTGCTTATGTGTCTGCTGGGAAAGGGGGGGATTAGCGACCATGCGCTACTGAAGTACGAGGCATGGAGGTATGGGTGAGCTTTATATTGCTTCTTTGGGAATGGTGGTTAGTTATGAAACGGTTTGCGTGGGAGGGGCCTAATGCTTTTTGCAAAGAAATGAGTGCCAAGCATGTTGGTGTGGGATCTTAATTGAAGCATGCCTCTTCTGTTGTGCAGGTGTTGAATATTTGTAGTTGCAAGGCTACGCTACCACTATGGAAAAGATGGACTCCTCTGGAGTGGTAAGTCTTTTTCGAGAAGACTGTACTTCAGTGATACAACCTCGCCGAATCTGTAGCTTTCAACTCACAGCAAACCCATAAGCAGGCGGTCAGGTGTGCACTCCCCCAGAATTTGCACTCCTCCACTTATGAATTTACTACCCTTGAATTACTTACACTACCCCAGCTACTACCATGAATATACCGTAAACTCCCCCTACTGATTATCTGTGAATTAACGTTGAACAGATGATAACACCCAAAAATAAACACAAATGACAACAAAATTATAGAAAGTAAACACTAACCAAGACCGTTCATCACTAGGGTCTTGTCTGGATTTCTCTTTCTGATGTAGGCAACTATAAAATCACAGTTTCTACTGATAAACCGACTATCTTCAAATCCCTGTGCGTGTTTGTTCATCATTAACAATCGACAGATCGCCAGAAAACTCACCAATGACTGTGGCAGCAGTTCCGTGGTGACCACGCACGTTTCGTGATTCTCCACTTCCCTCAAAACCTCTTCGTGAACTTCGTTGTTGACATAGTTCACTTCCTCGCTCCACACAACTTGCACCTATAAAAACATACCAAGGCATACATTAAAAGAAAATAGTACCAGTTTTCGCTGAACCCATTAAAATAACATCACGATAACTTTTCCCCCTACACATACACACACACAAAAAAAAAGTTTTACATTACGGACGTGCGCCTCTCACTGAAGAAATTACGACACTATATATGAATTCATTTCTTATAATCTGCCATACAAAAACGTCTGTTAAACATACTATCCGACATCATAAGTTATTACACTTAAGATATAAGACTGGTCAGAAAGTCTCTACCACGTAAACACTACCACGTAAACAATCTAAGAATTGCACTTACCATGTACATAATTGGATCATCTTTCTGCTGTTTTCTATTTCGGTATAACTTGCTACTGGTGGCCCAGAATGGTCTACATACACATAGAAAACTGGCTTCTTTTCCTTTATCCTTCAAACCATCAAGAAACAGTAAGTCCGTTGGCTTGGAAAATTACAGCAGTACTTTGAACGAATAATGCTTGGCTCTTCGTAAAACAACACTCGCGGGAAATCCATCTGTCGAATTCATTTTCAGATCTGTAAGATATCGCCGATAGTCAACAAAACACTGGCACTAACCACCTCATAGAAGACACATTGAAAATTATGAATATAAGCGAGATAGGAGGCGGGAGAGGTGGCACGGAGCCTATACCCTGGCGTTACAATGCTCAATCACTCACATCGAGCTGCCGACACCACCACACACACACAGTTGCCACTCAGCTTTTTTTTTTCACAGTACCAAATCAGACAAAATGAATAGTAAGAAATAAGTACAGTAAGTACCTTAATAAAAATTGGAATGGAAACTTACTTTGTCTATTACTGAAGTGTTGTTAACTTTGTAATACAAGCATAAACAAACTCCCATGAATAAAATTGAGGAAGTGTGGTTATGACTGCTGTAAATTGTTCCAAGAATAAACAAACAAGTGGTTGATGCGGGTGATAAATACCATGTTAACTACCGAACTGTTGTTAACTTTGCGGGAAACAAATTTTGGAGAAATACTTCAGCAGGCGATATTGGGCCGTTTTCTACAGGGTTCCTTTTCATACAAATATAACTGTACAACGTAAATAGAATGGTGGGAGTGCGTCATACACTATGATCCTCACTGGTGAAGTGCCAATCATTGACAGGAAGTGTATATGAAACATATATATATATATATATATATATATATATATATATATATATATATATATATATATATATATATACTCTTACTTACTTACTCTGCTTTGTCGCTGTCTCCCGCGTTAGCGAGGTAGCGCTAGGAAACAGCCGAAAGAATGGCCCAACCCACCCACATACACATGTATATACATACACGTCCACACACGCAAATATACATACCTATACATCTCAATGTATACATATATATATATACCCACACAGACATGTACATATATACACATGTACATAATTCATACTGTCTGCCTTTATTCATTACCATCGCCACCCCGCCACACATGGAATAACAACCCCCTCCCCCCTCATGTGTGCGAGGCAGCGCTAGGAGACGACAACAAAGGCCCCATTCGTTCACACTCAGACTCTAGCTGTCATGTAATGATGCAACGAAACCACAGCTCCCTTTCCACATCCAGGCCCCACAGAACTTTCCTTGGTTTAACCCAGACGCTTCACATGCCCTGGTTCAATCTATTGACAGCACGTCGACCCCGGTATACCACATCGTTCCAATTCACTCTATTCCTTGCACGCCTTTCACCCTCCTGCATGTTCAGGCCCCAATCACTCAAAATCTTTTTCACTCCATCTTTCCACCTCCAATTTGGTCTCTCACTTCTCCTCGTTCCCTCCACCTCTGACACATATATCCTCTTGGTCAACATTTCCTCACTCATTCTCTCCATGTGACCAAACCATTTCAAAACACCCTCTTCTGCTCTCTCAACCACACTCTTTTTATTACCACACATCTCTCTTACCCTTACATTACTTACTCGATCAAACCACCTCACACCACATACTGTCCTCAAACATCTCATCTCCAGCACATCCACCCTCCTGCGCACAACTCTATCCATAGCCCACGCCTCGCAACCATAAAACCATACATACATTATATATATATATATATATATATATATATATATATATATATATATATATATATATATATATATATATATGTATGTATACATATATATGAGTTATCCGACTCCGCTTGCTCAAGGTTACACCGTATATAAAAAGTGACTGTGGCGAGGTTGATGTATCACTGGGAGGAAAGTCTCATCAAAGAAGGTGTCACTGCAGTCTACATTTCCCTGCTACTGGAAGTATTGCAGCCTCCAGAAAGAGGTCCTAGGTAAAACCAGGACTCTCTCATAGAAAAAGATCAGATGCTTTTACCAGTATTCTCTATAAAGATGATATATTGGACCTCGATAATTTTTTAAGTAATTCTAAAGCTAATAAACACGAACGAGCATGTTTGTTGTTGGATTCAGTGGCTATCAACACTTAAAAGTCGTTCATCCATACCAAACTTTAAATACAACGCAAAACAAATAGTACCATTACAGACATAGCAAAATATATTGATCGCATTTTCTTTTCACTAAGATCTTTGAAATCATCTGGTGTCACATGATAGAAAGTATGGTACAGAGTAGAAAAATTGTTTGATATAATCTTCCGTCGTAAGTATTAAAGCCAAATTATTTACTAGTTATATTTTTTGCAAGTTATTTTCTCAGCTGTCACATAGTGAATTTTTTTTCTACTAAGGTTTTATTTTTAAGCTATGGTTGAACCCTGAACATATTGAAACTTTAAAGAACTTCAATTTATGAAGACTGGGAGTAAGATCTTAATACAGAGTCATCTGAAATGCACTTACAAAATAATGTTAGCCACATCCAAACACTGATATCAGCTTTCAAACTGAAGAACCGAGTTTACATATGACTGATATAATCGTTAAAATTGTCACTAATCACAGAGTACGAAGACCTGACTATAAATGCGAACATGGGCGTTAAACATAAGGAAAACAAGCTTATCTTTATTTAGGTTGCGTGGTATAACCACCTAATTGTGCGTTACAGGGAGGGAATTATACACTAGTGTGGTCCCCATCTCTTGAACTTTATCAAGATACTTTGTAAACTTTTGTACATTGTCAGTATTAATTTCGTCACTCTTTATTTCATTCCTAAGTCTATATATATATATATATATATATATATATATATATATATATATATATATATATATATATATATATATATTTTCAAGCAGTCTCTTCCTTGGGTTTGTGTTTTCGCTGGACGTGGTTGCTTCTACTTTTGCATCCTTTCAAAAACTGTTCCCTGTCGACACCTTCAGACTGGCTTACAAAACTGATGGTTGTGACAGACACACTCCGTACTCATTTGTCTTCCTTGGCGGGCAAATTTATGACTTGTAACCTCACTGTAACTCAGCTTTCTTTAGAACGATTTCTTTTCCTCCTCTAGACCTCCTATAATACTTTGGTGAACAATATAACATAAGCATATTCTAGTTTAGACCTAACAGAGTCAGTGAATAGATTACTAAACATCTCCGTACAGAGATCTTATCTCCTTAAAAATACTTCTGAGCTGGAGCCTTGGTGACAGATGAAGTACAATGTGTCACTTCTTAAATACGGATTCCAGCAGCTTGATTATGTCTTGCCAGTTAATATACACATCGAGACCGTCTTATCATCGGCACTTTATATTGACTTGGGTTGAGCTTAGTGGACCATGTATCAGACCAGCTTTGGAGCATAATCATATTGGCATTTTGGTTTCATGTGTTAGGTTTTGTTCAATGTTTTACTTTTGGTAAACAATGAGGACTTGCAATCATTTCCGTTTCCTCTGGAACACTAAAACATTACGATTCGATGTGACCCCTAACCATACCGTGGCAATTCTTGCACATTATGAACACATACGCCTGCTGTGTTGGAAGTTCCATAACAATAGTCATTCTTGTACTGATGACGGAGCCGTAACTATAGGCACTCCCCTTCCCCCATTTTCCCCTCCATGATAATGCCAGAAAAGGCTTCTGCACATTTGAATACGTGTGTGCTGAATTACAATGCCTGCTGTCGTCTAGGTTACGTGTGCGTTATAATGTGAGCCTTTCAGTGTACAGACCGATGATTTTGGGCAGCTGAACGTGCGTCTCGCCGAGTTTGCTTCATGTTTATCACTTACAGATCCAAATAGGCGTAAACAGAGTACATATACCCTCATGTATCCTAAGACAAGCTGTACGTATCCTTTACCGTCAACAGCCCCTTAGTTTTCCTTTCTGTAGCGTGTATTTCAGATACCTATGGTCACTGTCTCCCTCGGCAGCCAATCCAGCAGTTCCGCTTGCTACCGCGACGCGTCGCCTCTATAGCACGGCAGACGCTCATTGTCTGTCATCCGTCCGTCGTCGGGATAGTACATTAATTTACAGCATAATGAGGGTCATAACTTGAACATTCTCGAGATCGGATACTCATTAGGCATAATTTATGCAGTTGTTACCCAGCATGAAAAAAAAAAAAATGATTGACAAGACTAATAACACTCCACTTGAGTGTTAAGGTTTAACCTGCAACTCAGCCTAGCTTTTAAGAATTCCATTTTCGGTCATATGACTCGATAACGATGCTCTTGGTCGTTCTCAGACAGTATTTCTACCCATTCTTATTTCAGTACCAATACCTATACATGCAATGCGCACGACAAAAATTTTCTACGGAACATCCCTCTAGTTAAAATGTGCTCGGGAAAACTCAACAGAAAAAAACATACAAGACCCCACAAGTTCCCATATCCACCATTAGGTGATACTCCAACGTATTTAGGTGAGATTTTATTTAGTTAGATGTTGATAAGCTGTTTTATCATAGTACGGCATAAATGAGTCGAAATCAGAGATCTTAAAGATGGATTAACATTTAGTCTGTAAACAGCATATGGCGTGGCTATGTTAGTTATATTACGAAACTCTAGTTGAATGACGCACTTAACAGTGAGCAACATTTCAATCCACAGACACATGTAAGTGCCTTAGAAAGTTCATGGTTAATACTTCATGGCCATACATCAGCCATCAGTGGCCGCTAAAACTGACAACATAACAAGAGTACCCGAGGGTTTCCGTTAACTCGAAGAAACTGGTTGATCATTTCTGAATATTACACTGCTCAATTAGGATTCAACTTCGTGAGTAGCATTGTCTCGCCTTATTTGACGGCGCAGGTGTTCATGTAATAATCAGACGTTGTGTATCACGTCTAGAATTTGACATATCTGCTAAGTAATACCTGAATATGCGACACATGAAATACCCCCGACAAATATTTTGAAAACAAATCTAATGTACAACGATAAATCAAGGTTGTTTGCTTCACAAGTAAGAAAGATGACACCACCTCTCGAAACTTGTTACTGCCATTGCTTTGGATGTAAACACAGTGATCAGGACTAAAGCTCCTGTATCTTAACTGCAAATGGTTGGAGATATTAGTTTAGCGGTTAATGAAAGTAAATGCCGTTCAGTTTAACGAAAAAAATGCTGAGGCTTTAGATTTTTTTTTGAACAAACACGGTGGAGGGTTTCTATAGCTCTGCAAGATACTTCCCCGTATTATTCATACAATGATACTGGGATTTGCCGTCGGTCCACAAATAGATGAAAAACTTGACAAAATACCGAAGACTGAGGACCGCAGTGCCTGGCAGTCTCTTAAAATAATGTGCTTCAATACTTAAGTTAATAGAATGTGCTAAATATCTTGTGTACGAAAGAGTTTTTGACCAGTTATTGAAATACACAAATATCTTGTGTACCAGAGTTTTTGACCAGTTTTTGAAATATATAAATTTATGTACCAGAGTTTTTGACCAGTTTTTGAAATATACAAATATCTTGTGCACCAGAGTTTTTGACCAGTTTTTGAAATATACAAATATCTTGTGTACCAGAGTTTTTGACCAGTTTTTGAAATATACAAATATCTTGTGCACCAGAGTTTTTGACCAGTTTTTGAAATATACAAATATCTTGTGTACCAGAGTTTTTGACCAGTTTTTGAAATATACAAATATCTTGTGCACCAGAGTTTTTGACCAGTTTTTGAAATATACAAATATCTTGTGTACCAGGGTTTTTGACCAGTTTTTGAAATATACAAATATCTTGTGCACCAGAGTTTTTGACCAGTTTTTGAAATATACAAAATCGAGCAGAAATTCGGATCTTTTACGTTGCCCTTACTTTATTGTACCGTTTCTTAGAAAAAAAAACTAAGGTCAGATTCATACTCGGCTCCCTCACATCCACAAAACACTTACCACAACCCACGAAGTACAAAGTTAGAATTGAACTAGTGTTGCTAGTGTTTGGATTTTTCCTGAGACAACTTAGCATCAACCTTTTGTTATCTGTGGCTGACGTAATCATCAGGAACCCATAAACGAACGGCCAGCAATTCACACGGCACGAGGCGGACGTCCGGAGCAGTAGAGTGTGTGATAGTGACAGGAAGTTCGTTTGGTAATTACGCTCAGCCAATGGTGTGACCTGCCAGGCTACTGCTGCCCGTCGTGCAGACGTAGTGTGACGGGTGAACCCGTCCGGACATCCACGTCCGATCGATCTCCCGTCAGGTGGCGTGACGGACGAGAGGCTGCTGTCTCCCCATCACCCAAGGCAATAGAGCACTCCACCATCAGACGCCTCACAAGTCCTTCCTCAAACTCTCTATCCTTATGCTTAATTCTTCGCCACCAGTGGCCACCAAGTCGCCCACTTCAGCATAACACCCGTTTTATCAATACTTTTCCCCCCTCATTCAAACATAATTATCACTGTTTCGTCCACCCTCGTTTATCCGGACGCCCTGGTAATCCTCCCTCCCAGTTTTTCTTTTCCTCAACGTTTTTGGCTTTCTCTGAAACACAGTGTAGTTATATGAATGGCTCTTATTCTCATTGTGGTTATACTGTGGTGTTTTATCTCTGTCACTATGTTTAGAGGACATGATAATCAAAGCGCTCATACATCATCATCACCACCAGAACAAAGCGGTTCTTCAGCTTGTTTCAATAATCCTACCTTGCTACAATGGTCGATATGTCTAGTAGTAAGATTATTGTGGTTGTAACAGCTAATGGTGACCTGCTGGTGGTCGTTATGGCTAGTGGTGACCTGTTAGTTGTCGTCACGGTTAGTATTGACCATCTAGTAGTCGTCACAACTAATGGTGGCTTCCTAAAAGTCCTTATGTCTGGTGGTGGACAACTTGGGGTCGTGTGAAGTCCACCGTTAGTACGTTACTGCTGACCCAAGAAAAAACACAGTCGACACTGACCCGCCCAGTCAACCAACCCCCTTCACCACTTGGGTCAAGCTAAACCTTCCTTATCGTTCTGGTTGATCTGCTTGGCTCTGTCAATGCCAGTGCTTTCACTTTTTTTTTCGTTGCTCCTCCAAGAAACTTTAAATAACTACTTGACACACTGGTTCAGTTCTTCTAACGGTTATGTTTACCGTACGCTTTCGCAAGGTTCTCCCAGGTGTTAGTCTTCCCGTGCATCTGTTTCATCGCTGTGTTTATTAGCTAATCTATGAAGAGCATATACCATGCTTACGTTTCTTTAACTTGTTTATCTGATTGTTGGTATTATGACTACTTATTTTTTCTTGCTGAATGTACGTGTGTGTGTGTGTGTGTGGGGAGAGAGAGAGAGAGAGAGAGAGAGAGAGAGAGAGAGAGAGAGAGAGAGAGAGAGAGAGAGAGAGAGAGACGTGGCCGCCTCTTCATGGTCGTGGTCAGTCATCAGTATCCCAGCACCTGAGTCAAGCCGCTGTGGCAACAATGGATCGATCGCGTCATGATTAAAGTCTTTTATAATGTGACGAGCTAACTTAGGTTAGGTTAGGATCTATTGTTGGCGCATCGCATCCCTGATCGATATTGATGTCAGGTGACGTGGTCCATTATCGGCGCAGCCCAGATGTTGGCACGCTATACCCTTGTCCTCCCCTGTCGTCAAGTGTCTTTCGTACGAGCCTTCTTCTCTATCATGTAGGTGGGTGAGGCTGTGGGTTGCGGCATGTGGTGCGCGCCCTGCGGCTGCTGTCTCGTGTGCGGGGGTGAGGGTCTCAGACCCTTTACCTTCCACTGCGACGGGACTTCGTAATCTCTGCCGTCATCTCCGAGGGTTACATACAGTTACGGGAGCAGCAAGAGATATCTAGATGGCAGTTCAGTTGGGCTTTAAGCCTATCCACTGCCAGGGTTATGAAGACCCACACGGCAAGCTGTAACCACCACTCAGAATACTATTAAGATCTTCTACGGATGTACAAGATGATTGTTGATTCCACGTATGCACTCTCTGCCTGGGACATAACGGGTAATGTAGTCATGATACAATCGGCAATTGGCGGCGGTTATTATGTTTTTGTTGTTAATGGGATGATAAGCACGTACTGATTTTGATGGACTCAATGGTGGTATTAGGTATATTACCAGTAGTTACTGTTTAAGGCAGTTTAATTAAGGGTGAGAGCGGAGGTAAACTACGGTCATACAAATCCAGGAAATTGAAAAACAAATAAACAAAGCCTATTGTTGTTGTTGTTGCTTCTTACATTGATCAAACGTGAGTTATTTGCAGGACATCCAAGATGAAACACAAAAACTGTTTAAGATGATGCTTTTCGGAAGAACTTTTGATAAAATGATAATATCACCGATTTATGAAACTGAACATAATACACAGCAGACCGTTCTTACGTAAAAATATTGTATGATCATAAGCTTCTGTTACGTATGTCTCTGCTATTTCTCGTTTTGATTTTCGTCCGTTGTCCTCTTCACTTGCAAGACGCATCACCGACTGATAGATAACTTCGCCTATAAATTAATCAAATCTATGTGGCAATCCAATCGTCAGAACAAGTCACTAAACTGCCCAACATCCATCCTGTTCTTCCTTTCTTCGTATCATGCACTGCTGTAGTTCAAAACATCGAACGCTTATAGCTAATACCGTTAATCCCAGACCACGGGTAGAATTTCCACCCTTCACATGGAATGGAATATCACGTGTGCCACATTATCCTACATTACGTCTCATTCCAGGGTGTCATAGCTTGAGGGGAAAGTCAAGGTTGGTGCATCTTACGTCAACTCTCCATCATCGGGTGTTTATGTATTTCTCTGTGTTTCCTCCCTGCTCACCCGCCCAAGTGAGGGTCGGTGTTTCCATCCATCACCTTGTAACATATCGCTGTCATAATTCCTCTGGAGTCTTCTCCCGTGAAAGCGGTACTCCAATCAATCAGACAAATGTGCAAGTGCATGAGTAAATCATTTCTCTCATGGCTGACTTCGACCGATAAGAAAATCAACAAGGCGAACAGCCTGACATGAAGCTCTTTGCATTAACACATCGTTACATCTGCCAAACATTTACCCAAACGATTCCTAAAACAAAGATTCATTAAGAGGGTCTTGTTAAAGACTTCTTTTTTTTTTTTCTACGTGTCAAGATACGTTTGAATGAGTGACACACTGCGTTTGCCTTCGAGATGCAGTTATACCATTCGTGGAATTCCTGTGGGTCACTATCCCCATCATTATTTCCAGCCAGGTCACTTAATGATTTCCACTGAGTCATAATTACCATCGCAGATGAATTGCCAAAAAGTCGCTGATATGTTTCCCCTTCACTGTATATCCCCCTTTTCTCTAAATGATTTTTAATACACCAACCTCAGTAATGAGGTAGGACGCGCTGCCGCATCTGGGAAGGTATCTCTTAACACTGCCTGGACCACGTAGGGTGGCTTTGTAGGGGAACATTAACATGGGTAAGACAACCATTCTTGTGTCAACCATCTAAAACTAACTTTTCTTGCCACATTTTGTCTTCTTCACCTCAAGCATCTTTATATATATATATATATATATATATATATATATATATATATATATATATATATATATATATATATATATATTGATTATGCCTTTATCTTTTTTCTTTTATCCCTTCTTTTTTGATGTGAGCGACCCGTACTAATTTCCACAGCCTGAGACGTAATTCTAACCTCCAAGGTTGAGTTTTCACGGCACATATGTTACAGAGATCTCATTATAATTACTCACTATACTGAGTCTTCAGGAGGACATTATCTCATCACTAACCTTCCTTCGCTTGCCATATCTTTCTTCCATTTACCCTCACCATCCCACTATTCCTCGTCCATTCTTTATTACTCTTATTCTCCACCTCTACCATCATCCTCTCGCCTCCTCCACTCCTTGTCTCTCCTTCACACTCTCTCTTCCTGACCGTTCCCTCTCTCTCTCTCTCTCTCACCCTCCCTCTGCTATTTCATCTGTCGTCGTCGCCATTCTTTCCCTCTGTATTGGATAAAATCCAAAAGAATTTTCCTTCGCTTTTGTCGATAACTTTGAAGCTTTTCTGCCTCTGTTGATATACAATGCGGGACGTTGAAAACGTTATTGACAGTTTTCTTTTTATTTCTATTTCGGTGTTGGAACGATGAACTTAAAAGAAAAAAAAACAAAACTTGTAGGTTTATGTATTTACTTGGGAAGTGTGCCTTTAAACACTGACACAATAACGACTCACGACTCCAGAGATCTCAAGTCCGTGAGTGATATATGATTACAGACATAATCAAAGCCAGTTATAACCGTAACAAATATTAGGCAGTTCAGAGAAGAATAGGATATATTTGTGGGACAGACTAAAATAGAAAGAGTGATTCAAATAAGCCCCATAAAATTTTGATTCGCGAGTCACTGGAGATTTCACTCGAGCCACTCTCTCTTCAACTTGAATAGCCTTTTCTTGCCCAAGTCATAATTGGAAACCTCAGCCCGAGCCAGACGGAAGCACTCATAAACTTTTCAATTTTTCGTTCGGTTCGCTGAGGAGGAAAATCTTCCCGAGTAAACTTTAATAGGCATCATATATTTGTCTCCTAACATTTAAACACGCGAGTCCTCTCAGATGGAAATAGTAGAAAATATTTTTTTTTGACTGCATGGCTTTATAGTCATAGTTTATATATGTATATATATATATATATATATATATATATATATATATATATATATATATATATATATATATATATACATATATATATATATCAGTGATGTTCTCATTTTGGAATGAAATTAGTAAACATGAGACAGTTCTGAAACTCGGGAGTTAAGATATTCAAAGCATCGTGCTTAACGTCTGAGAGATGTGATATGTGATGGATGATCAATACAGAAGTGTTCTTAATGTTCATCTGACGTGCCTGTTACATACCCTGGCTTAACGTTTACATAATGATCGACACCCACCAAAAATAACAATCATATAAACATAATGTGACATTGATATGTATATTTCAAGTCCTGGCCTAACGACCAATTGGAAGTTGATCAACCATTATACTTAGCAGACAGTGATGAAGACATATTGAATCTGGAGCTACGGGCGGATATTACCCTCCATCTTACCTCCACAGTCTCACTGCAGGCTAATATGGATGCACTATTAACTCATTTAAGACAAGAGGCGTCTTCAGCAAATGATCTGTGCCCCCACTTTCACCAAATTCCTTCATGCAGCCTTCCCCTGTGTTCTGCTACCCGCAATGTGCTTGGGAACGTGTGATGCACAGATAAAGCGCTGCAATGACTCTATAGCGATGCTAGACATAGCGAGTAGCAAAACAATTCAGCGAGAAAATTACAGTGGCACATTCCTTGTCTCACTGACGACTCGTTCTCAGGAACTTCGAAAGAAGAAGGGAGAAGGCGAAGTTCTAAACTTTGTGGGAAGAAAGAGATAATCTAACAATGTGTCATGGTCATGAGGCTATTCCAGTAGAGTTACTGACTGCCATACTAAGTGTACATGGAAAGGAAATTATATATAAATCAACAAATACGAAATAGCAATATCATTCATGCCGTCGCTTTAACAGGGAGTAACAAGCTCTGTGAAGATATAACCTGACGTATGGAATGCCGGGAGGTGTAACAGCTCAGCAGTGTTATTGTACAGGCTCAAAAGTACCCTTGTATAACGTCTAGCAATTGTAATATCCTGCCACGTACACGTGTGTTTGGCTCTCTGGATTAATACCCATGCAGAAGCTGATAGCCATTGAGTTGTACAATACACAAGTAATAAAAAGAATCTAATAGATGCTCGATGCCAGGGGGATGGAAGAGCCAACATTATGCAAACAGAATTGTTGTTATAAAGCTAGAGAGAGAAAGATCATCCTTATATCAGAGTCTCTGAGGTGGGGATGTTCATTCAATAAACACGGCATGCAATCCATTTTCTTTGATTAACACAAGTTACGTAAGGATGTAATCTCCATGGCTGTATCATCACAACTCTAGTCTGCATTATATTTGACAATACCATACTCAAATCATTATATATTTCATATATATGATTTTCATGAGTTACTCCCGTTGTTTTGATACGCATTGACACTGTATATCACCACAGGTAAAGGCAAAGGGAAAAGATACAGGAAAAATAAACAAATAAAGAGGCTTCCCTGATCAGACTCGTGGCTGCCGCCGCTCCCTTCCACCGGATCTTACGTACTCGCCTCCCCGCCTGAGCGCCAGCTAGTTATACAGATGTATAGATACATGCAGATTTATGACAAAGCATAGCAATAGGTACATCGCGGTATGGACAGATGATTTGTGTCTGAAGCAACTTCAAAGAGTGAAACATGATGACTCGCGAGTAGATAGACATAAACCGCTTGGAATTTATGGACAGATGGCGGTTAGCTATCTTAGTGAAGGTTTCTACATATGTTGTGAATTTACTGGGTAATGAAACAGCTGAACAATGAATAACAGGTACGTTTCATCACTCAAGTTTTCGTCTGCCAAGGTTTTAGCTTTTTACTGGCCGTTCCCATAGAGTTTGCGACTCTGTATAGGGACAAGGAAAGGCCACATTCCCTCAGATCCATCCTCTAGCTATCATGTGTAATGCACCGAAACCACAGCTCCCTATCCACATCCAGGCCCCATAGATCTTTCCATCCATGGTTTACCCCGGGCTCTTAACATATCGTGGTTCAGTCCAGTGACAGCATGTTGACCCCATTTAATATATATATATATATATATATATATATATATATATATATATATATATATATATATATATATATATATATATATATTCTTTTCTTTCTTATAAACTAATCGCCATTTCCCGCATTAGCGAGGTAGCGTTAAGAACAGAGGACTGGGCCTTTGAGGGAATATCCTCACCTGGCCCCCTCTGTTCCTTCTTTTGGAAAACAAACAAACAAACAAAAAAAAACGAAAGGGGAGGATTTCCAGCCCCCCGCTCTCTCCCCTTTTAGTCGCCTTCTACGACACGCAGGGAATACGTGGGAAGTATTCTTAATCCCCTATCCCCAGGGATAATATATATATATATATATATATATATATATATATATATATATATATATATATATATATCGAATATAGTGCGTATGAACATGCACTACCATATAACATACAAACCTCCAACAGCCAGGATCGCACCAGGGACCCCTGCATAGCAGGCGGGAGCACTACGACTAGGCTATGATCATTGTGATCATAGCTTAGTTGTAGTACTCCAGCCTATTACGCAGGGATCCCGGGTTCGATTCTGGCTGTTGGAGGTTTGTATGATATATTCAGGTGCATGAGGAGCATAGAAGTTCTCCCCAGTGAAGCTGATAAGCGAGGTATTTTATATCTATTTATCTTTGTCTCGGGGTTATTCAATCCACAAACATAGTAGTTAAGACACCAAGGCTCCTCAGCACCAACGGGCGAGTTTACTAAAGTTTCTTGGCAACCAAATTCACGTGGCTATTGTGTGCTGCCCAGAGTAACTATTCTTCCCATACAGAAACTAATGATAAGATTTCGGGTAAGGATGGAAACTAATGTCACTGTCATTCACTGGCGACTAAGAACAATATCATTAACAAAAGCTTTCGTCGATGAGTTATGAGTATGGAAAAAATATAAAGGGAACTGCACTAAGCAATATCAGAGGGGAAACCAATGCAGACTGACGCACAGCTTGTTTGGGAAAGTGGGGAATTTCATACCTGAACAGAAATCAATGGGTCGACTGAATGGGTCACTCGCACCAGCGGGAGTAAATGGACGACCCAATCAGGTTGGTGCACAACACTCCAAAAGGTTTGAACTCAGGAACATGGGTGCCTAATCTCGAGCATGGTAAAGTAACGTTCGACGTGTGCAACGTTGACCAGCACATCACATCTCAGGTGAAAATTTCTTCAGCCAGTCTTTCCCCTACGTGCCTTCGCTATAACCCCCACAATTGCCTTCATTTCTTTCCATTCAGAAACTGCACCTGGTATGACTCTATTTCTACCGTTAATGTATTGCTTGTATGGGTCATCGTCTTGTTCTTACTGAAACTTAAAGATGTAGCTTATCATCCTTATGTATCCTTTTGGAAAAATACTAGTGAAATTTTCTCTATTAAATTTTGTCTCCACAACAACAATATCAGGTGTATTTCCCCTAACACGATCATTGAATTCAGCCCTTTATATCACTTTAACATTTTCCCTCGCTTAACATTACTGTGTTCTGTGCAACACAGACAGTGGTGATAGGTACTCTTGCCTCATTTGAGGTCTCCCGTCGTTTTGCTGTCCAATTTGAATCATTCTCTTCCTCTCCTTGGTCTATCATCTCTGATGAAGACCGTTTCAGTGTCTGATCCTCCTTAAGTACCTCCCAGCTACGTGAGTAATTCGAATGTTACTATTACTTATCGTTTCCTTACTTCCTGGCAATATCCCCCAATTCTCATCATCTATGACAAAAACTGCTCATGGCATGTCTGCAGCGATACGTCGAGTCTTGTAAGAGATTACCTTCCTTTTTAAACTTCAATGTGTTCTTTTAATCCGAAGATCGTTTTCTTCGGGTCAAGAAATCATCAAATATTTACGTCTACCAACCTCTTCGTCCACTAATCCACCTAATTTCGGTGCAACATATTTTTTCTGCGTGTTGTGAGAATTTGCGTTGATGAGGGTGAGCATTTTTGTGTGTGTATTCTACATAAAAGTGATAATCCCAAACAAATCTGGCCATCAAAGTGTCGGATGAAGATATGAAACGAGAATTTCGTTTTATGAATGAAAAGCCAATAGGAAAAATAGTGGAAGATCGACGAGGAGGTAGCGACATCAAGTAGGTTTTGTCTTAGTGATCCTTCAGGTTAATGGAGAAGTGGGTCAGGGTAAGGGCCATCGATTCTATTGAGAAGTATTACGTATCTAAGGTCGAGCTGCTGTACGAGTCGGCACTGAACATATCACGTTGAGCTGCCAGACGATGCAGTATGAGGTAGATTTTCATGAGGGAGTATGTCTGCTCGTGGTAGTGGGATTTCTCTTGTGATTCAACTGTCCCTTTTGGTAGCACAGGTCTTGCACGGATATTCATTCAGTCATCTGCGCACATGTGTTAAGAGGTTCTTGAGGCGAGAGGCGTAGCTTTTCGTCCTTAGACGAGAAGAGTCCGGATCAAGTCTTTTATCAATCTCTATTTTGGTTATCGGACGTACGAATGAAAAATAAATCTATCAGACTACGACTAACGAGACATTTTACTGTGGATTTATTGACATATTTCTGCGACGGGTATCAGTCTTGGTGTAGGAAAATAACTGACGGATATATAGATGTGATTAATGACATTTCCTATACACCCATCTTGCGTATACATTATCATCTAAGTGACAGTATTCGGAAGAGCTGACATGACTTCCTTTTAAAAGTACTTACTGGAGATAAATAAAACAGTCCAGTGAACTGAAATTTCAGTTGTAAGCTATTTTTTTTTTTTTTCTAAGAGAACATGGCGTTAAGTGTCTGTAGCATTTTCACTTTAACATTAACCCGGAAATTTTTTTTGTGTCCAGTGCACAGGAAGCAAACGAACAATACATGAAGAGGCAAGCATGTATAAGATAGTCATATGATAAAGAGAATGAAAAAAGAGGGGAGGGGGTGGATTTGTATTTTCCTGTGGTAATCCTATCACAGTTTCATACACCTAACACATCTCCTTCGTGCATAGATTCACTTCCCAAACATGACAAGATATCTTCTGCAGCGTAAATATCCAAAGTTCTCCCTATTCTCAAAGATACTACACAAACAACCGTTTATATATCAGTCCAGCAATTTTTCAAAAGTCATCTTTTTTTTCTCCCCTTTTTAACGAAGACGTGTACGTGAGTGTTACGCAACGCCAAGGACGGACCCGATGGATCTCTCTGCCGGGGTGTACACCTTCCTCCGGGTTCCCTGCCAGCAACTCTTTCGAGGAAATGTTGTCATGCAACGCAGAGCCAAGAAGAAGTTTGAGAAATACGAGAGAAAATATACGGATAAAAGGCTACAAAAAATAAGAATAAAAAAATATGCAAATGAAGAATCAGATTTCTTCCCTCGAGTTTCTTAAAAGATTATTATGTGAAATTTGAGTTCCGAATCAATTTCGATGTCCCACCAGTTCGTATGCATGGGCTGGACTGATGAATTAATCAAAGTCAAATACTTCTCAGATAAAGAAATGAGAATGATTTATATGACCGAATCTAAGCTCTTTAAGAACAACGGTACGACCCTTGAGCACACGCGGTGTGACCCTTGACACGGTGGCACGGTCCTTGGTTATAATGACCTGCCCCTTTTGACCCTGAACTTTAAGAATCAGGTCATTGTCAAGGCCACACCCTACGTAAGGTTCGTACTCTCGAGCTCAGGAGTCGTACCACCGTACTCGAGGTTCGTGCCGTCGTGCTCGGGGGTCATGCCATCGTGCTCACTGGGGTCAAGCTACGAGCAGACTAACCCGACACAATTTAGAGCGAGCAGCGCAATCACTTCATACCCACCGGCGGTGCGTAGGACCCAGTGGGGGGGGGGTCCTCTGATGGTCTTCAAAGAGGTTCAACTCTCCGTAATTACTCCAGGAATGTAAATCAGAGTTCTCCTAACTCGATCAACAGGATGAGGGAAGGATCATCCAAATTAAAAGCAGAGTTAACTGTTTCCTTAGATCTAGACTTAACTCAGACGCGGGAAAAAAAAAATATATACAAGTGTTGTTTTGAGTCTCATTTGACGAAGTCGTTCATCTGTTGTTATAATTTTTTGGGTGTTTCGTCTCCGTCAAGTTCAATAGTATATCCATAAATGTCTTTCCCCAGCAGTCAAGCATTCCTGCGCTATCTGTATACCTATTTTCATTTTGGCTCATAGACTTTTCACATTTTACACTAATTTCCTGTACCTCATATTCCTAAAATCTTCATAAGCCCTGAACGCCTTCGTCTGTCCATTCACCTTCTCACGTTCCCGAGGCAGAAATAACGTACGTTTGACGTAAATGTGTTCAAACAAAGTTACAGAATCGAACACGTGTACCTGAATACATACACATGAACGTTACCAGAGTATCAACTACTTTTTACCACTTATGGCAGGGTTAGGTTTCCTTCCCTTCCCTTCCCTCCATTAGCCTTAATTTTCCTCTGATGTCTCTACAACGTAAAGTTCAGTTGACCTTTGTGCACTCGCCTAACCTTCCCCTCACTCCTCTTGGCTTTAAAATCATATGTACTGAATACATGGAGCCCTCAACCCATCCCATGTAACTTGACTCGTATATCACACTTTATTGTCCATATATGTGTATACTACCGCTTCAGCAAGTAGTTTGTGTGTATCACAAGGGGGCCTCCCAGCCCGCCTCTTAAACCTAACTCTACCGTCCACACATACGGATCCTGACCCAATCTGCACTATGTGCTAAGATATGGGGCCCCTCAACCTACCTTTTTAACATGCATCCTACTCATCTATGTTTATATAACTGTACTCGTCTAAGTTTGTTGGGTACCTATATTTTCTTGACCACGCCGCTTCATGTGCCTTTGGGAAATAAAGCGATTAAACAAACTCTAAGATCACCATTCCTTGTGTTTTCATCTTTGGCTCCTCCAACCGATACTTCAGTTTCTTCTCCCACGTTTGCCTGTAAACAAGAGCTTCTGTGATGGGTTTTCATATTTTTCTTAAGCTTCCCCATCTGTCTTATCTATGATTTCTGTTCAGTCTATGTGTCCATCTCTGCCTTCCAATTCACTCGTCCCCTTACCCTGTCCTTCCCTCTCCTTCCCTCTGACAATTAGTCTCATTAGGTCCACTCTGTGCCCCGCCTGCAGTTTTCCAATGTCATATTTTCGTTTTCCTTATTTTTTTCGAAGTCTTGAGGGCATTACATTTTCGTTCTCTGATCATATTTTCCTCCCCCTTCACCCTTTTGCCATTGCTGCTCTTCCCTGATAACTCTCTCTCTCTCTCTCTCTCTCTCTCTCTCTCTCTCTCTCTCTCTCTCTCTCTCTCTCCTTCCTTCCTTCCTTATACACATATCCACCACCTTCACCATTTTCTGTACTGCCTCCTCCTCCCGGCGACATTCCACATTCTGCTCCCGACTCGTGTGTTTGTGTGGCCTCTCGCTCTAATTAGTCGGGAACAGAGGCAGGCGAGCCACGAAAAGGGAAACTTTGAAATCTCGACTGGCCATCAATATCCTCAATATTCACAAGCTGATATTGCATTGCCGACTTTCTCCTCAACTAAATATAATACCGAGGCTTTTTGCAAGTGGATCCTTTTGTTTCCAGTCTTATTGGGGCTTCGGAACTAGTTGTTACCATAACAAGAAGCACTGTATCACCGATATAGCTTTGGCAGGTATTGGAAATCTTTACTGAAACGAAGCACTCGTTCAGAACCGGAAGTTCAAAATAGGAATATATTGTGTGACTTTAGTAAATGGGATGCGGGACTAGAGAGTAAACGGGGGTGACGAAGCAGACTCGTTTGTGACGGTGTGAGTCGTGCAGAACGCCTTTAGCAAGTCAGGAACTCCTAGGCAACAAACATGAGAGCGAGGGAATCGTCAAGGGCTTTCTTGACACCCTCTAAGGAGCTTCAGCTGTCCACACATGGCTATCCCTCTCTCTCTTGTGCCAGTTTAATGATGAACACTACAGCAACAAACCCCTGCGATCACAGAAGACGTTATAAGTAAAGAAAAAGTTTTTTCTTTCTTTCAAACTATTCGCCATTTCCCGCGTTAGCGAGGTAGCATTAACAACAGAGGACTGGGCCTTTGAGGGAATACCCTCACCTGGCCCAATTCTCTGTTCCTTCTTTTGGAAAAAAAAAAAAAAAAAAAAAAAAAAAAAAAAAAACGAGAGGGGAGGATTTCCAGCCCCCCGCTCCCTCCCCCTTTAGTCGCCTTCTACGACACGCAGGGAATACGTGGGAAGTATTCTTAATCCCCTATCCCCAGGGATAAAGTAAAAGTAAAAGTAAAAGTAAAGAAAAAGTAACTTACATAAAACTCAACAGATATTTCATGCTATCAGTGACGTAAAATTTTCATAAGTCTTAGAGAAAACGAACGAAAACGTGAGACGCGTGTGCTTGTGATCATCTACCTATTTCTACTTTACAGTTCATTTAAATTATATATGCGATCCTCATTTATTATGTCCTCACGCATTTTTGTCCATTCATTCACCACGCTCATGCTATAAAAGCACTTCTTTACATCTTTTTAATACACACACACACACACACACACACACACATATATATATATATATATATATATATATATATATATATATATATATTTTTTTTTTTTTTTCCAAAAAAGAAGGAACAGAGAAGGGGGCCAGGTGAGGATATTCCCTCTAAGGCCCAGTCCTCTGTTCTTAATGCTACCTCGCTAACGCGGGAAATGGCGAATAGTTTGAAAAAAAAAAAAAAAAAAAATATATATATATATATATATATATATATATATATATATATATATATATATATATACATATATATTTTTTTTTTTTTTTTTTTTTTTTTTTTGCTTAATTTCATGTTATGTCCTAATGTTGTTCTGTCCCTACACCCTTCGAAGACCGTCTACATAATCAGTCTGATTTAAATACTCATAGGTCACGATCAGGTCAACCCTCACTCTTCTCTCTTCCATGGTGAGCAGCTCTCTTAAATACCCTTAAATACCTTAAATACCCTCCGCTCAACCTTCTGCTTTGGTTGTCTGTGCCTCTTTAGGTACGCTGATCAAGCTTAGGGAGCAAATTCTAGGTCGGGCTTTTTGTACGACATGAACAGCTTGCCGATCATTTCCTAATTCCTAAACTTGAATTCAGTTCTACGATTTGCTGGCAGACAGTTGAGTTCCTTAATTTAAGTTCTCCTCAAGGGGGGACTCTGGTGTCTGGTTAGGGACTGTGTCGATTCCCAAGTCTCCCTCACACACAGATTCCCACAGCTTGTTTCCTGCTAAGTGATACTCACATCGAGGTCTTCTTTCCTTGTGGCACATCTTTATCACTTTCCATTTTCTCGGGTGGAACTTTATCAACAAAGTATCAGACGAACTTTGGAGTCTGTCACGGTCCCCTAAGGCACACCACTGGTGACTTCAACCCACTTCTAAAAGGCTCCTCCCACATGGGTCGTTTAGGTATCTTCCATTAAGGTAATCTATCCACCGACAGAGCCTCAACTTCTTGGTGATCCAGTCGTTTATCTAGTCTCCCATGTGTCAAGTGTCAAATGCTTTCAGTTACCTCAGAAGCAAACAATCCATCCAGTTTTCTCGTTTGTCTAATACTGAGCTCACTCTCTCATAGAAATCTATGAGGTTCGTTAAGGATTTCCTCCTTTCCCTGAAACCGTGTTGCCTCTCACTTTGGTAAATTCTCCTCTGCAGGAAGTCATCCATTAACTTCTTGATAATCTTCTCCAGTACCTTCCAAACCTCACTCGTCAGTGTGTAGGTAATCACCGCCCTTCTGCACTTACTAGTTTGTGAGCACGGGAATGGAATTCTACGTTCATGGGGCTTGATCCCATAACCTTTCACTCCAGAAATAGATGTTTATGAATCTTTAATTACAACCGCATTTACCACGTCTTCATTTAACTTTACCCATTGTTACGAGTTCTTGTGATATAGAGGTACCATATCATTTTCCCTGACTCTTGCTGAGGTCTTGGTCTCCTCTTACAATGATGTTTCTTTTCAAGTTTCGGAGAAGTGATCAACCAGTCAAGTCCACTAAGGAGCATGAGAAAGAACGATCATAGATCCCCTTGACCTTACATATTCCGCTGTGGGTCGATGCAACAAGGGCTGGTATTATCTCCCTCTGGGATTAAGGGGAGAGAGACATGTAGCGAGGGAGGGAATCTTAGATTGAATTTTAGTATGAGTTGAGGCTTGACCCAGGTTGCTTGACCTGGTGCTTAAGTTAGATGGTCGCTAGTTACACGAACTGGCTAAGGATCTCTAGCTTTACAGCAGTGAGAAAATCTTCGCTCCAAAATCTAAGACAGTCTTAAAGTTAGAAAATTTTCATCCTTAATGAAAATAAACAAAATACGAAATGATAATGGAAATTTTATTCAGTGTTCTCCTTGTAAAGTGCCACCATCAGCGGTGCGAGGCATAATAAGCAGTTATACACGCACACATGCCAGGGTTTGTGTGTGTGTGCATAAACATTAAGGAGTAAAGATATGACATGTATATACAAGGTTGAGAAAGCTGGGCAACACGAGCGTAAAACTCTCTCCCTATAAGACACAAATAGTGATCACAAAGAGCAATCACACACCGGGGCGGCGCTAGGGAGAGGCATGAGGGCAACACTGCCACTGCCCGTGGCAATCCGCTTCGTGCATGACGTGAGGCAGAGGGGTGGCGGGCGGCCACCCAAGGTACGTGGTGATGGACGGCGGTACTGGAGGGTGGTAGGGAGGGACTGGGGAAAAGGGAACGATCCTTCCCGTTTTGACATACCCAATGCTCGCCTCAAAATCACCCACGCTGAAGCTACAGAGGGTGCAACATAAGGCTCCAGGTATCGTCATATACGTAAAACTACATCGATAACACCAACATACATCAGCGTCATATCACACCAAGGGATCGGTACATGCTTAATGCATGCAGTACGTACGAAAATTCGACAGACACTAGAGACATATTCATGACCTTGGCACGACTACTAATATCAACATAACACACACTGAGCCTCAAAAGCCGTGTGAGAGGCTCCACTCATCCATCGACATACGTAAACAATTCCTAGCTTAGCTTAGCCAGATTCCCTCTTAAACCAACAGACATCACTACACGGATCCCGAGTCTCCCAGAGGCAGAGGAACAAGGCACAAAACATACCACCCACACTCCTCAATAAACATTCATCGCACGACCTAATATAAAAAACTAAGGAGGGAGGGAGGGAAGGAGAGAGACATCAGGATGAAGGGAGAAAAGAGAGAGAGACAGAGATAAGAGAATTAGGGAAGGTGGGGATTAAAAGGAAAAAAAAGAACGATTTGGTTAAGGAAGTCAGAAGGTGCGAGCGATGGAGCAAGATAAATAATTCATGGAGAGAGAGGGAAACAGAGATGGAAAACTTGAAGATAACGAGTTGGGGTGATGGATGGATGTGTCAAGATATAATGTCTTGGACCATTATAGTTAGGAAAGTTAAAAGAGATTGGAAGATAAGGATAAATGCGAGAGTTTCTGTGAGGAGGAGGAAGGGGGTTAAACTTGAGGAATATGATTGCATACCTGGAGCTAAATGTGTCCGAGCTGAGGTTGAGGGCACAGCTCGGGAGATCTGAGGCAGCGGAGGAGTGAGAGTGAGCCTTGCTGAACACTGCTCGCTGAAATGGAAGAACAGGACAATCAGGTGATGTATATATATATATATATATATATATATATATATATATATATATATATATATATATATATATATATATATATATCCTCTGGTCAAGACGTCATATGCAATCGATGGTGAACGCGTTTTCAATATACATTGGTCTTGTATCAAAGCATACTTTTATGTATTTCAACCTAGTGTTTAGAGCACGTGCTCTATTTTTTTCTGTTAGGTAAAATGTATGATACGTTTTCTAAAGAGACAATTTGCTTTAAACCCCTGATTTCAAATTAAGCCAGCATTACAAAAAACTAGTCGTGCATAATACATCAAAACTAAACATTTTTTCTCTCTCATTAAAATGGAAACTGAGTATTCAGGGACCTGCTCAAATGTTTTATGGAAATTACTCTACTTTAAGTTATTGTTTGCATAGCACTTTCTTTCTTACGACGGGTTTGTGGTATAAAAGCAGGGCTGGCGCGTAGCGCTCGCCGCAGGAAAATCTAGTTACGTAAGATGAATCGAGTTAGTTACGTGCCATTGTGGTGGTGTCGCACGAAGGAGAGAGAGAGAGAGAGAGAGAGAGAGAGAGAGAGAGAGAGAGAGAGAGAGAGAGAGAGAGAGAGAGAGAGAGAGAGAGAGGCACGTACAATACAGTCAAGTACAATCATTCCTTCCGTATATCATCAGTAACAATATCATGAGTTCTTAATCCTCACAACAATGGGGGAAAAAAGGGAAATTGCTTGACCTCCACCCACTCGAACGACCATTATGGCCCAGGTACTTCGTCCACCACCGTCAGGCCACGAACAATTACGAGACTCGAAGGCTATTCATCACACACTTTGACTTCCACACAATGCGAGCTGGAAATCAAGAACCTGCCGAAGAATATACTTATATAAAAAAGAAAAAAAAAGGTCCCTCATTAAGAACCTTACTTTGAACCACATTCTCTTCATTCTCCTCTCGCACAAAAGACAACATAATTAGGAAAAAAAAACATCCGAAATCTGGCCATGAGCGAATGTGGTCGAGAGTAAGTTTTAACACGTGATGCAAAATAATGAATTGCCCAACTCGGCTCACCAACCCCCCACCCTGCTGGTCCCAGGACAGAAGGCCTCGCCAGGAGACGGCTCACGCGAGAAACGCCCAAAAAGCCTCGTATCGTAAGGCAAATATTGGTCATGGGCTTTTCCTGTTAATTATTGCCATGTGCACTGATGAATTTTGGAGACCCCAGGGGACCAGAATCTCAAGTTCTATTGGAAACGGAATATGGAAATTACAATATGGTAATCTCTCTCTCTCTCTCTCTCTCCCTCTGCACAATGAACTAGCACTTCAGTGGCTTTCAGGTTTCACTCTTTCGTCTAAGGCTCCCGTCTTTTTCTGTCTGCCTCACCCACATGTGGGTTGCTGCGCTGGTGTCTTTCAGTAAACAAAAGAAACTCACACTTAACACTTGACAACACTGAACTCACACGACTCGTTCTGTAGTAAGCGAGACGCGCATACCGTCTGTCCTTTGATAAAATCTGTATTTACCCTTAAGTAGGTGCTCTCTTGTTCTCACCCACCTCATTCTACGGATTTTGTGTTTGTTTGTGTGTTTATCTTTTTAAGGAATAACCTTCAACCAAGAAATGCAGCTACAAAAATGATGAAGAACCGAATGCGTGAACGTCATATGGAGAACGAATTATGAATCACATGGGCATGTGTCCTTCTGTGTGGATGGATGCGGGCACTTGTGTAGAACGGGGAAGTAGAGTTTTACCTTAACCTCTTGACCCCTGTGTACTACACTGAGCCTTGTATACACAGGAACAAATACCTACCCCGACGTTACGTCAGGTAGCCCCCTCAGCGATCGAGACCAAGGAGGAAGGATGTGGATGTGTGTGTATGTGTGTGTGTACGTGTGCGCATCAACTGGTTCCTCCTACACCTCACAACCGATCATATGATCTCATCAGTCTTATAAATAAGGATGTGTCTACTCCTCTTAGCCAGAGTCTCACAACCTGACAGATTGTGACGAATGTGCATGAATGGCTGTGCGGTTGTACCTACTGTTCAGATGAACATGGTGTACTTTTTAGTTTCATCCCCACAAAGGATGCAAGAAATTTATTCTCCCTAAACCTAATCCATTCTCTCAAATCACGGATCTAAACGAGACCACTTTTTTGTATTTCAGACAAAAAACTGTCACGTATTTCCTGAGATATGATAATATTCATAAAAGCTTTTGGAACACAAACACACATCCATACGTCTTCATAAACGTATCGGTGAACATATGAGTATTGTCACTGATACTAATTAAATGAAGCAATTTACACGATTGCAGAGATGATGAGATGGATCACCTCCGTTCATATTGTTGACATAATGGTATTAGACTCGCTCTGAGGAGATATATGTGTGTTTACATGTGGCTGTGTGGGTCTGTGTGAAGATGATTAGCTTTCCTTTCTTTGCGATCAAGAGAAGATATGTTCAAGACTCCGGTGTATGGTGTGTGTGTGTGTGTGTGTGTGTGTGTGTGTGTGTGGGTGAGGGGGGTTACATGGACCCTGTGACCTAAGCTGGGGTAGTGTGGTGTGAGTATGAGCCCAGGGATCAGGTCAGGAACGTGGAGGGCATGACCTGGATGCTGGGTCCAATATAACATAATATCAACACCATCACTGGTCCCGGGTTAGGCAGCTGGACCCCTCGATGGATTGTATCGTGGCGCAATGTCCTCCACCGAGCGGCCGTAACCCACACACACACACACACACACACACACACACACACACACACAACACACACACAGAACCCGAGCCTTCACACTGAGGACTCGTGCGGAGGCCATGTTGTCGGAATGGGAGGAAACGAACGTAAAAAGGGAAAAGAGAAAGGAGGGGTTAGGAGGAGCAGGACTGGAATTGAAAGCGGTCAGGAGTTAAGAGATGAAGAGGACGATGGAATCTGAAGTATAAGAGGTAAGGAGACTGAGAGAACATGGGGGGAACATTTGGACTTCCGTGGTGTAACGGTTAGCGTTCCTGACCTAATGCATTCAAAGGCCGCCCAGGGTGGAAGGCCTGGGTTCGAATCGTGGTTGCAGCGGTCGGTCCACGGTCAACCCACCCGCTAACCCATCCCTAGGATTTGATCGCTTAGTTGGGTGGGCACTTGGCTCCGGCTAGGATATATATATATATATATATATATATATATATATATATATATATATATATATATATATATATATATATATCGTTAATGGAATGGCCTTGATCAAGGCAGAAGTTGCTCGTGCCGCCTGAGCTAACATGAAACAAAATCATAATGGAATTTTGCAGTAAAAGTAGATGGCAGTATCGCGTTTAACAGCTGACTGAAACAAAGTCAGGGTGGGTATGGACAGGTGAAGGAAAGCAGTAAGTAAAGAGAGAATAGGCAGGAGAGAGAGAGAGAGAGAGAGAGAGAGAGAGAGAGAGAGAGAGAGAGAGAGAGAGAGAGAGAGAGAGAGAGAGAGAGAGAGAGAGAGAGAGCGAGCGAGAGAGAGAGAGAGAGAGAGAGAGAGAGAGAGAGAGAGAGAGAGAGAGAGAGAGAGAGAGAGAGAGAGAGAGAGAAATAAAAAAGGTGCAGGGGGTGGGGATGAGAGAGGGGGAGAAAGGAAGTAGAGGAGGTTGATAAAGATGATGCAAGAGACGCGTGTGGCAAGGATCTCCCTCAGTTTCGCAGTGAGCACCATGAACCATGTAGTACGTGAACCCCAGCAGAAGCCAAGAGAGAAAAGGAACGATGAAAAAAACCCACTACGGAAGGAAACCTTCGCAACAACAAAATGACACCGTTCTGAGAAGACGATGTTCCAAGTTCAGTGAACTCTGTGAACAAATGTTAAAGTAGACTGGTGACGAAAGTTGGGCATCTTACTCGATTTCTGATGACCAAGGCTCATGTGAGGGAGGAGGGAGGAGGAGGAAGGGCAAACGAGGGGAGAAACGCAGTACGGGAACTTTAACAGATAATCTGGAGGATTGATAAACACCAACACACAACAGCCATCTCTCTGCCGACCCCAGGATAACATTAGAGATATTAACTCCGCCGAGGATGTGTAGAGCAGAGCGGGACTTGAATAGTGACTAAACTACCGTGGTCGTCGATACGGCGAAAAACCTGGGAGGGAGGGAACTGACCTGCCACGGATCTAGAGGGAAGGGTAGGACGTGGCTGTCTTTTTGGGAAACGTGAGAAAGAGACAAGTGTTCTGACAAGTGTTCCGAGGAGGAGGAGGAGGAGGAGGTGAACAAGACGTTCTCCAAACAGACATAAGAGGAAGAAAGAGGAAGGTGAGTCGCCAGGTAACAAGAGGAGGAACATGAGGGTCAGGTGTCGTGACAGGTGGTCAGCGGTGCTGCTCATGACGGGGGCGAGAGGGAGGAGGAGGAGGGAGGGTGAGCAGCAGGGTAGCAGGGAAGGGAATGAGTGAAGAGGGGAGGATGCTGGGAGGGAGAGAGAGTAATTGAGAGGGTGTGGAGGTCATGGGAAGGGAGGGAGCGATGGAGGACGAACTGCAGAAAGAAGAGCGTCAGTAGATAAAAAAAAAAAAAAGTAGACTAAGAAGAGAAGACAAGTTGAAGGGAAGAAGAAAACTCTGTCAAGTCAAAAGAGCGGTCCACGGGAAGCCAGCAACGAGATAGGAACACAGCAGTCCACACCTGCGCCAGGAAGATAAGCAATTACACCAGAACAATACCTGAGGGGAATTTAACACAAAGAGGAACGTGAGTGAGCGTTCATGTGACGGTAGGCAGCAGCATCTGTAACTTCAGCAAGAAGGAGGAGAACGTAAAAAAACAGAGGAGCGAGGCAGAGCGCATCACGACTGCCGTAACATCTTTATGACTGGCAACATCAACGGGTCATCTTTAACTGCTCTGTTGTCATATACAGAGTCAGCCATAACCCTAGATGAGCCTACTCAGCCGTTCTTTAACCTGGGTCATGTTTAACAAAGCTAATTTGTTTGCAGAGCAGAGACTCGTACAGTCCCTGTTTGGTCTCCTACTACGTATGTCATGAAATACCTGTTATGAAGTGTACCAACTTACGTGTTATCATGCCACTGGGGTCTGACCAAAACCCTTTGTGACCTCTGTTAATCCCTTTGCGCAATCGCGCACAGGATGTGCATGGGGTGCACGATAAACATGACATGGTTGCCGGTACAGATCAATCCATCAATCCTACTTAAATGCCTACTTGATAAGCTATGCTACAGATGACTCTCCGTTTCTTCTGAACGTTACCTCTTCCCAGGAAAAAAAAAACTGACTGACGTCAAAATCTGAGTGGAGAGCATTAGCTGTTGAGTTTTGCTGACTTCGCTGACAGATTTTCGGTATAAACCTGAAATCTTCAGTGTCAATCACTAAACGGGTTCAACATACAGTGACGCGAATGAAATACATGAAGGCAACTGCATTGTAAGATTGTGGATAATCCCAGTGTAAACAGAGATGTCAGATAACGACTCAGATAACATGTTCTGATCCCCCATAAGGACAGATGTTCAGTAATCTGTACAGTAACACGTCTGGAGAGAGTAGCCGTCCACTGACGTGTATTAACGTCAACAGTTCGGTAATGACGACCATCTGGCTGTCGCTCGTCAGTAACGAACGCTGGAGGCGAGTGTTGGTCGATGATTGGAACATTAATACGGCAGAGGAGGTATCATACCGCTAGTGTGTCTTCACTTGACCAATGCTTCTGCTACAAACCAGAGGAATTCCCTTATCCAAGACCAGATGAGGATTTATTCAAATAAACCATCAATTTTGTATTAATTTTTTTTTTCACAAGCTATCCAGTCTTATACTAAAACTAATTCAAAATATTTCATGAATACTGATTAAATAATACAGATACCTCCACCAGAATAGTGACGACAAACCCAATCCTGAAATAGAGGCAAGCTGACCATATCTAACCCGCACAAGATCGTCTGACAATGGCCTTAATCGACTCAGGTGGGAAAAATCCGCCATCAAGCGCGCGTCACAGGTCGAGGTGGTCCAGGACGGGTGTATAAGCAGGTGGCGAGCGAGGCTCCCGGCCCACGACGCTCCACACACCGTCTGTTCCTCCGCCTCCTGCACCCCCTCCCACACACAGCAGGGAGAGCTGCCTGTCCCTTACCTGGTAATTAGTATATTTACGTTTGCTTTATTTACTGCCACAACGTTGGAGAGGAAACAAGATAATTCGCGCATATATTTTCCTGAGATGTTTCGATACAGTACATTATACATAACGTAAATTACATGTTGAAGTTTTTACCAGATGCTTATTTCTAAACTGATTGCCTGCATTTTATCAATATATACATTCTGGGGTTGTATAATCTGTTTCTATACTTTGTGCTTTAAATCTTGACCTCATCAAACTTCTAAGTTCCCACGTGCACTTTCGTGTAATGATCACATCAGGGGAGATACAAGAAAGAAATCTAAATGTTATACTTTATATATATATATATATATATATATATATATATATATATATATATATATATATATATATATATATATATATTCTTTTTTTTCATACTACTCGCCATTTCCTGCGTTAGCGAGGTAGCGTTAAGAACAGAGGACTGAACCTTTGAGGGAATAGCCTCACCTGGCCCCCTTCTCTATGTTGCGTTGTAGTGCCAAGAACAGACGAAGAATGGCCTTATTTGCCCACATGCACCCTCGGGCTGTCATGTGTGAAGCACCGATACCACAGGGCTTGGTTGGAGGTTGTCAGGAGCGAGGCGAACAATCAACCAGTCATAGCGGCAAATTATATTCACTTTCCGTAAACTTCACTGCAGTGATTTAATCCAGTATTAGCTGCATAAAGTTGCGAGCTAAAAATTGCCAGTGGTACCTACCTACTGACTACCTCACTTGAAATACCAGGAACTTCAGTTGCCAGCTTGTTCTATTTCCTTGACTGAATCATTGCGATACTGAATCATACGAAACCATGAATAATCATATTAACTGCTTCGAAACTGATAGCTCATATTGAGTAATATACTGTACAGTTATTACGTAATCAGCTGTACTTTATGGATGTTTTTACACATATTGATGGATGTTTTATGCAGAATATACCGTAACACGTATCATAAACAATGTCATATAAATATTTTTGCTTAATCCCTTCGTGGCAGAATCTCTCTTATCATACGCCGCTGTTGTATACACAGAACAAAGAAACCGCAATATTTGCATTCATGTAGTGACAGTCACCATTATCACGGCTGTTCGTGTTCATCTGAACTGTTATTCACCATCATCAAGGCTGTTCATGTTCATCAGAACGTCCATCTTGTAATATATATATATATATATATATATATATATATATATATATATATATATATATATATATATATATATATTGAAAAGGATCACAATTTTGAGCGTGATCAAGATATTCCTATGAGTCCACGGGGAAAATGAAACACGATAAGTTCCCAGGTGCACTTTCGTGTAATAATCACATCATCAGGGGAGACACAAGAGAGAAATATAACAGGTAAAACCAAATGGCGTCCTAGCTTCGTTTCTTCGATGTATATCAACTGACTGTTATATTTCTCTCTTGTGCCTCCCCTGATGATGTGTTTATTACACGAAAGTGCACTTGGGAACTTATCGTGTTTCATTTTCCCCTTGGACTCATAGGGATATATATATATATATATATATATATATATATATATATATATATATATATATATATATATATAGATAGATAGATAGATAGATAGATAGATAGATAGATAGATAGATAAATAAATAAATAAAATCATTTTCCAAGACTCCTGCTCCTCTTGTGTCTTCAAGAATGCTGAGGGAAGTCACAACTGGTTCCCTGGAAGTTTTCGTGCATTTGTATTGACGTATTCACAAGAGACTGTGTTGCCTTGGCCGTAATACTGTCCAGGGTTTCCTTGTGTTTAGTAACGGTACTGCCGTTTCCGTGGCAGTATATTTTTCTCGTTGTATATCTTAACGAGAATGTATAACAGGATCGAGATTTTTTTTGGTGATTTATTAAATGTCTCGAAAGAATCGAGTCTTGTGATCGCGTGAGGAGGACCAAAGACTCTTCTAGGCAAACATGATGTCAATCTCCTCCGTGCGTGTCCATTATTTTTGTGTGGCACATCCATGTTTCTTTCTTGGAGTCAGCTGTTTTGTACGTGCATTAGCATACCAGCGTCTTTCCTCATCCGATAAACTTATGCCCCTGAGGTGAAAACATTCCTTGGTCACCTTGCCACAAAGCTGTGTGATCCTGTTGTCTCCTGATTTCGTCGACTTGATGGTAAATAAGAAAGTATGTACTTGAATATACCTACCTCAACATTCTGGAAGTTGCTGACAATATCTAACTCATAAGAGTGTATGGCAAGTATGGGGTATGGGATAATGTAAAGTCATCACGCAAAATGGCCAATGGAAAGAGAAGAACTGAAGACCTTACTTCACCTAATGCAAAGGAGTAGAAAGGAAATAACAGTTCCCTTATCTGCAATAAAGTATTTCAAGTAGACGGGGTATTCATTATATCTGTGTCGACCAGATGTGCGCATCATACATGCAAGTTATCTTCAATCATTCAATGGTCAGACGGTAGGATATACGAAATTTCACTCCGACGCAGGGGAATAACAATACACATATTGGTGTTTAACAGTGATGATTTTGTGCCACCATTTGTAATCTGCTGTCGTGCTAGGATATGTCCTCTTCTGACGGAGAAGTATATAAATAAATAAAAAATATGGTTTACTGATTACGGAGAAGTATATCGATTTATGAAGAATATGGTTTACTGATGATATGATCGCGACGAACAGACATCGAGCGTTATTTTCGGAGTTTCTGAAGATACATTCATCATCAACGCGTGATAACTGGCTTAAGATGTCCTCCAGGAGAGTCCTCGCGACACATCTGGTTCTAAAAAGTGAACTAATGAAGTGACATCAGTTACGTTTGGTCCCCAGCATAATACGGTACCCGTATCCCTTCACCACCTGCCCCTTGCACCTGACACAACGAAGAAAAAGTCAATCGCGTCATCTAAGATCAGTGAGGAAGCAGCGATCCTGTCGTGGTAGGAATGCATCTGTGTCCTCGCTAGTTTCTCAATTCCTATCCGTTGCGCCAGTCTCCGCCACATAACCATTCTCCTGTGTGACGCTCCAAGCAGCCGTCATTACATACCGCTTCTTAAAGAATGAAATTTCTATATTTCCTTCCTATTCAGCATCTTGCAAACTGTTACAACGGGTAGGCAGGCAATCAATTTCGATATATCACTCAAGAGGTTATATTTACGAGGTCACCCGTGAGCTAAATATATATATATATAATTTATTATTTTTATTTATTTTGCTTTGTCGCTGTCTCCCGCGTTAACGAGATAGCGCAAGGAAACAGACGAAAGAATGGCCCAACCCACCCACATACACATGTATATACATACACGTCCACACACGCAAATATACATACCTATACATCTCAATGGACACACATATATACACACACAGACATATACATATATACACATGTACATAGTTCATACTGTCTGCCTTTATTTATTCCCATCGCCACCTCGCCACACTTGGAATAACAACCCCCTCCCCCCTCATGTGTGCGAGATAGCGCTAGGAAAAGACAACAAAGGCCCCATTCGTTCACACTCAGTCTCTAGCTGTCATGTAATAATGCACCGAAACCACAGCTCCCTTTCCACATCCAGGCCCCACAGAACTTTCCATGGTTTACCCCAGACGCTTCACATGCCTTGGTTCAATCCACTGACAGCACGTCGACCCCAGTATACCACATCGTTCCAATTCACTCTATTCCTTGCACGCATTTCACCCTCCTGCATGTATACAAATATATATATATATATATATATATATATATATATATATATATATATATATATATATATATATATATATATACCCTACTGAATTTTTATAACAGAAATAATGGTTGATATCAGTTTTCCCCATCATCATCATCATCATGATCAGACAAAATGACTTTATTTCACGGGTCAGCTGACACGGCAACACACATCACTGACAACAATAATCCATTTACATGGTATCCATGCAACCCAATGGTTTTAATCTGGAACTGCAAATAAACATGAAAAATGGAAATGAAAACGGTAATTTTATAGGCCAAGAGCTCTTGCCCCGGCACTCACACTGTACGAGACCTCGACTGTGGGATTTTGTTCTGTTGGTCCCAAGTCACGCGAACACTCCCCTCCTAACGGAACCAGAGTCGGAGATCTGGAGCTTCAACACAGGTCAAGATTCTTCTTCAACAAGTAGGTAACACAAGAGGCCACACTGGCCAGTATTCACATTTCCATGTCAGCCAGTCATTGTCTCGCCCCGGCACACGTGCCACACACTTGTTTGCTGTCTCACTCGCAACGCTGTAGTTGAGAACAATCGCAGTTTCATGGCATAACGGGGTTAGGCAACGTGATTAAGGCTTGTATTTAAAACTACTGAAAATCCGACCCGGGACTTAACTAGATTTTGTCCGTATTGATTTGGGCTCTGGTTTTGGTAACGTTTCTGAAAAAAAAAAACATATATGGTTGGTCGGCTCTGTAAATGTTCGTCGATAGAAATGATGTTTCAGGCGTGTGGCTCCAGGTTCACTGTGGCCTATGTTGACTCGTACGTTAAGCTCGCCTTGTAGCGTCGTCCATCAGATGACCTGAATAAGGTTATGACAGATCAACTTTCAAGATCTGTATCTCTTGTAGGATCTTATTCACTTCATTCAAAGACTACGAAGTTTCAAAAACCTTATTCACTTTGCCTAAAGACTACAAAGTCTCAAAAGCTAACTTGCGTAACCCACAGTTAACTTGTTTCTAAATGGATCTGGAAAGACTTGCGACATCAGCGTGGAATATACGTTAGGCAGAGCCTGGGTCAAGTCGACCCCAAACCCTGCACTTGATCACACATTCCTGGAGCATCGCTGTGACGCGCTGGATGACACAGCCGAATGTCGATATTGGATTTATCGTCTGACACGTTTTGGCTTCAGAATAATACCACGCTTGATCAGAATCCTGCTTTTAAGGATATTATATCTCCTGAGGGGAGAAACATCATGTCCAGAGATGTATCCAGACCATACATGACACCTTGGTAAGTGACTGGGTTAAGCGTGCGAGACAAAAAGGACAAGTGTGTCTCTTAAGTCAAGATGTATCCACATCTGGCCAGAACTGGAATCATCGCAACCCCTAGAAACACATCTGGTTGCCACACTAACTCCCCCGTAGCTCATTTGAATAGCATTTGCATGTGAATCTCAGTTGCAAGGGAGTTTTCAGGCAACAGAGCGTTGCCAGTGTTTGCCTAGTCATTTTGTAAGTGGATTTTTTTTGCATTGCTGAGCAAGCCAAGCGCATTATGAAGACGGAGTGTGATTATATACAAAAATAAGTCGTGCAGACTTGCGAAGATTCGTAGCGGCTGACTGAAATTTCCTCACTTTTATGAAGAATAGATTGCACGGTCATACAAAACGGTAGGGAATAAAATTTCGATTTACTCTAATCTTCCTCTTGCTCAGAGTTTTGTGCTGGCGGTGGCGATGAGAATCACTTTCTAAATTGCTTAGTAAATGCAACGACTTCATATATATATATATATATATATATATATATATATATATATATATATATATATATATATATATATATATTTCCCTGGGGATAGGGGAGAAAGAACACTTCCCACGTATTCCCTGCGTGTCGTAGAAGGCGACTAAAAGGGAAGGGAGCGGGGGGGCTGGAAATCCTCCCCTCTCGTTTTTTTTTTTTCCAAAAGAAGGAACAGAGGAGAGGTCCAGGAGAGGATATTCCCTCAAAGGCCCAGTCCTCTGTTCTTAACGCTACCTCGCTATCGCGGGAAATAGCGAATAGTATGAAAAAAAAAAAAATATATATATATATATATATATATATATATATATATATATATATATATATATATATATATATTCACTGAAGATCATATTTTCAAATGTTATGGAAATGTAGATATCTAAGAGATCATGTGTGATATAAAGACGACTACATTCATCACGCCAGTATTCCAACTGCAAAACATGAACGCTGGCGTTAGCGCTTCAAGGGTCATCAGTACATAACAAACACACCATGACGATGAAATCTGACGTGGTATCAAGGACACACAAGGACTCCCTTCAAAGTTCTTTGGTCTGGTACCAGGCCAGCGCAGACGAAGGTGATCATGTTGTTACAACTATCAATTTAGATTGAGAAATATATAGAAATCCAACACAAAGCAACTGATACGTAGAAAAGTCAGTGAAGTAGATTCGAGACACGAAATTGTACACGATGAAGTGTTACGAATAAGTAATACGAATAGTATTAGTGTTACGAACAGAAATATGAATATCATTAGTATTACGATTAGTGATGTAAACAGTAATATTATTAAGAAGAGTATTTATAGTAATACCCATTTTGTATTAATATATCATAATATGGCAAAATTCATCCCCGCCTCCAGCAAAGCTAATACCCATTCAGATAATTGGTTAGTTCACAGCGATGAGGATCATGGATATTAGGGCAAAGTGTGGTTTAAAACAACTCTGGTAAAACGTTTGAAAAAAAAAAATCAGTAGAAACTGTAAACCAAAAAATGATCTAACCTTCCCTGGCAACAAAGGCCACATTCGTTCACACTCAGTCTCCAGCTTTCATGTGAAATGCACCGAAACCACACTCCCTTTCCACATCCAGGCCCCACAAAACTTTCCATGGGCATGTGAAGCATCTGGGGTGAACCATGGAAAGTTTTTTGGGGCCTGGATGTGGAAAGGGAGTGTGGTTTCGGTGCATTTCACATGAAAGCTGGAAACTGAGTGTGAACGAATGTGGCCTTTGTGGTCTTTTTCCTAGAGCTACCTCACGCACGCGCGGGGGGAGGGGGGTGCCATCTCATGTGTGGCGGGGTGGCGACAGGAATGGATGAAGGCAGCAAGTGTGAATATGTACATGTGTATGTGTGTACATGTCAGTGTATGTATATGTATGTATACGTTGAAATGTATAGGTATGTATATGTGCGTGTGTGCGCGTTTATGTATATATACGTGTATGTGGGTGGGTTGGGCAATTCTTTCGTCTGTTTCCTTGCGGTACCTCGCTAACACGGGAGACAGCGACAAAGCATGATAAAAAACTGTATATATATATGTATATATATATATATATATATATATATATATATATATATATATATATATATATATATATATATATATTATATATTGATTTTCAATATCCCAGTCGAAATATACCAGGCATCCACGACTGAGCATCTCGCCATCTGCCGTCGAATGTCAATTAACAGATGACAGACAGGCCGGCCGTTCACGCTCGTGCTCAACCATCACACAAACAGCCATTTCGCGGCGTCCCCAACAACAGATCTCTGTGGCCACGGGAACGTTGGATGAAGTTCTTCGTAAGCTCTGTTGATGTTATAGAAGTGGTCAACGTTGAGCATACTTTTATAATGACGAGCTCCACATTTTCACTGAGGTTCGTAATCCACTCACCTCTACGGCTACATTTTGCTTTCGCAAAACAGCGCTGTAATGTCACCAGGGAAGGCTGAAGGAGAGGAGGTGCCTCCCTCCATCCCGTGCGCCGAGGATGTATATGGTTATCAGATTGTTGGTCTTCGTGTATTCTTATACAGCAACGTTCACTAGTCTTCGTAGCAGTATATGAACGTAGGAATTATCGTGTAAAAAATATGCCACTAGGGACTTGGGAAATAGAGAGAGAGAGAGAGAGAGAGAGAGAGAGAGAGAGAGAGAGAGAGAGAGAGAGAGAGAGAGAGGGAGAGAGAGAGAGAGAGAGAGAGAGAGAGAGAGAGAGACCATATAATGAATTCCTAGCGTACTGGGTGGGCCCCATCGGATCATAGCTACGGGCCCTCATCGCAGACTGGAGAATAATGAATGGTTCTAATTGCGTTCTCCAGATTTGATCATATTCTTTAAACGTCACACCACCACTGCAAAAGCAGGTCATTTAATATCAAAACCTAGTTTCGATTGCGTAGATGAAATCCGAATATAACTTATACCTTAGTCGAAATACACCAGTCACATCCAATGCTTGAGCAAGCAGACGACACACAACTAACGGCCAGCCATGCCAACGCCCAACCTTCCCTAAAGCAGCCATTCCATGTGAACCCTAGCATGACACCTGTGTAATGCCAGTATACACCTGCTGTATGTACATCTCGCCTGGCAGGGGAGGTTACGTGAGGTTTTCATGAGCTTTCTTGGTTGAAGTGTATCAGAAACTCTATCATAAAAAACCTCACACTTTCCCTGATACACGTAAATGCTATCGTCTTATTCAACATTTTACGATGAAACTTAATATACCAAATCGTGAGCTGTTATTGTGTTTTGTACAGTCTGAACACCATAGTGGCATTGCAGAACAACTTCACTCAATATCTAAGCTAGTTTCGTTGCGAGAGTAAACTGGTGAGTTACCGATCACTGAACCGTGATATAAAAGTTCGACTGATATGGTAAGTCAGATGAGGGTTTTCTTACGTTACCTTGATCTTTTTACCCGTTCCCGTTAACCACGAACACTGTACAATGGATGTACCTATTGGGACGCATATTTTGGGAACCGGCAGAATATATACATATATATATATATATATATATATATATATATATATATATATATATATATATATATATATATATATATATAATTTTGGGAACCGGCAGAATATATACATACATATATACATATATATATATATATATATATATATATATTTTTTTTTTTTTTTTTTTTTTTTTTTTTTTTATACTTTGTCGCTGTCTCCCGCGTTTGCGAGGTAGCGCAAGGAAACAGACGAAAGAAATGGCCCAACCCCCCCCCCATTTACATGTACATACACACGTCCACACACGCAAATATACATACCTACACAGCTTTCCATGGTTTACCCCAGACGCTTCACATGCCTTGATTCACTCCACTGACAGCACGTCAACCCCTGTATACCACATCGCTCCAATTCACTCTATTCCTTGCCCTCCTTACACCCTCCTGCATGTTCAGGCCCCGATCACACAAAATCTTTTTCACTCCATCTTTCCACCTCCAATTTGGTCTCCCTCTTCTCCTCGTTCCCTCCACCTCCGACACATATATCCTCTTGGTCAATCTTTCCTCACTCATTCTCTCCATGTGACCAAACCATTTCAAAACACCCTCTTCTGCTCTCTCAACCACGCTCTTTTTATTTCCACACATCTCTCTTACCCTTACGTTACTTACTCGATCAAACCACCTCACACCACACATTGTCCTCAAACATCTCATTTCCAGCACATCCATCCTCCTGCGCACAACTCTATCCATAGCCCACGCCTCGCAACCATACAACATTGTTGGAACCACTATTCCTTCAAACATACCCATTTTTGCTTTCCGAGATACTGTTCTCGACTTCCACACATTTTTCAAGGCTCCCAAAATATATTTTGGAAAGGATCACAATTTCGCGCGTGATCAAGATATTCCTATGAGTCCACGGGGAAAATGAAACACGATAAGTTCCCAAGTGCACTTTCGTGTAATAATCACATCATCAGGGGAGACACAAGAGAGAAATACAAGTCAGTTGATATACATCGAAGAGACGAAGCTAGGACGCCATTTGGTCAACATGTCTTGGACAATCGCTTGTTTACCAAATGGCGTCCTAGCTTCGTCTCTTCGATGTATATCAACTGACTTATATTTCTCTCTTGTGTCTCCCCTGATGATGTGATTATTGCACGAAAGTGCACTTGGGCCCTATCGTGTTTCATTTTCCCCGTGGACCCATAGGAATATATATATATATATATATATATATATATATATATATATATATATATATATATATATATATATATATATTTTTTTTTTTTTTTCCGAAAAACCTTTAGGGGTGAATAAACAGCTGGGGTGACAGTGGACCGACAGCCAAAACCAGAATTCGAATCTATGCGCTTGGCACTGTGCGACCCCGTGAATTTGTCATGGTCAGGAACGCTAAACGATACACCACGGAAGTCCATAATGCACGCGATTTTCTCCTTTTTTCCCGTCTTACACGAGTCATACCCATGAGTTTCCAGTATAGCAATCATGGCTTCCCGCCAAATATAAAAAATACCCGTAACATTACAGACGAATTGCTCGATGGTTGCGTCTTTTATCGTTGTGCGACGTAAGTATTTTTTCGTAACATCCTTACGCGACGTTCGATGTTACGCGAAGTGTGGGAGAACCACGTCATCTTATCATATCTCCCTCAGTCTACACGTAACCAATCCATCGTTGAATTCCACTAACGTACAATGACACCGTCAGTACCTGGTGTTGTTGGAACTCTACATTCTCGTCCCGTGCGCACGTAATTAGAATTAATGGATTGTTAGTATTACCAAGGATACATAATGCCATTTTCTTCGTAGTAACAACGGTCAGTACAGAGGACGGTGTGGTGGTGGTGGTGTCTTGAAATGTGGTTAGGTGAGATGTGGAGCTTACCGTGAGGATCTAAGCTCCTCAACGGAGTGTTATGTTTGGGTTGGTTTTTCTCGTCTTCATATCCATTTTCCCTGCGCTTCAAAGCCCTTCCCCACAAGGTTTAATTCTGTAAACCGTTTCCCAGCTATTAATAGACATCAGGATCGTGACTGAGAAGGAGAAAAACTGAGAAAATGAGAGAGATTAAGTGTAGAGAGGCACAGGATGACAGCACACGCAATAAGGGCAGAGGAACTTATTTAGGGAAGCAATGCATACAAAAGCGAGTGAAGTGTATGGCAAGTGGAAGGTGAGAAGTTGACGTATTAGAAAGGTTATATGATAAGCAAGTCGAACAAGAAAGTTATACAGCTAATGGAACAGGAAAGAGGTGCATGAACGGTATATTCAGGGAGGAACTGCGAATGATTGCAAGGAGTATTATAGCAAGCCAGAGGTCGAGAGAAAGTTACTAGAGCAGAAAAAAGAGAGTAAATAAGAGAGGATGAAAGAGTATCCATGAACTTCAGAGAAACTAAAGAAAAAGTATGATGGGAAGGTGGGTGATTAATGTGAAAACAACAAAACAAATAGGAGTGACAATAAGGTGCGCAAATGCGAAAGAGAAGCATGGAACAGCGAAAAAGAGACAGAGGATTATCAAAAGTGGTAAATGACAGTGTGGTGGATGTGGTACTCTTGCGATAAGGTGGCGTTAACAGCGAGAGAGCCCTGGTAAATGCTATGGTGAAAAGAGAAGAGGTACCGAAAAAAAAAAGAATTATGTGAGACTTACGTGGAAATATGGTAGGGGTTTTATCATGTACCTGGATAAAGGGCATGACAGGGTTGTTAGAGAAGCCTAACGGACGGTACAACGAGTACATGGAAAGTTACCAAATGCTGCGAGCGGTTTCACTTTGAAAAATAAAAAGACTTGTTTGTAATTAGGAAGGGAAGAGGGTGATTTGTTCTCTGTGAAGGCGGATCCGAGTCAAGAATCCAAGGATGTATGATTTAATCTGCTTGTGGGCGGTGGCTGAGGGAGGTGAATGCAAGGGCTTAGAACGAGGGACGGGTCTACACTTAACAGGGAGTGACGGAAGCAGGTGGAAGGTGAACCAGACGCTCTGTACAGATGACATGGATGATGGTGGCAGACTCCAGAGAGAAACACCAGAAGCTGTTGATAACGTGTGTGTGTGTGTGTGTGTGTGTGTGTGTGTGTGTGTGTAAAAAAAAAGGGGGGGGGGAGATGGAAGGCGAATATAAGAGAAATAAGGTTATGATGAGCAGCAGGGAGTTGCCGCTTGGACGGTTTTAGTGACAACATGAATGAAGAGGGTATGGAGCAAGTGGACGTGCTTTAGACACCTAGGATTGGACTTGGCAGCGGATGGAACTGCTAGGTGAAGTAACTTATAGGGTGGGAAACGAGGCTAAGGTCTTGGTTTCATTGAGGAGAGTGTGGAAGGAGAAGTCAGTGTCTGTTAGGACAAAGGTGAGTATGTACGGAGACATGATAATCTTGACTGTGATATATGGGTGCGACTCTTGGGGCCATGAACGCAAATGAGCGAAAAAGGATGGATGTGCTGAAAATGAAACACCCGAAAGCAATGAATATGTGGTTGATCGTGTGGCAGTAACTGCAGTGCTGACTGAGATAAGTGACCAGGGTGTACTGAAATGGTTCGTACATATGGAGAGGATGAATACACAGAGACGAACAGGATTTACGTGTCAGAAATGGAGGAAGAGGAAGATGGAAGGATGAAGTGAAGGAGGCTTTGGGATATCGGGGGGCCTGAACATCTAAGAGGCTGAAAGACTTTCAAGGAACAGATCGAACTGGATAAATGTGGCATACGAGGCGACGTGCTATCAGTGGACTGGACCAGTTATATGTGGACTTTGGTAGTAGATTAGCATGCTCTGGTTTTGATAAACTGTACGTGTTCTTCATTTGCTCCTGTCGCATCCTCGCTAAGGCAGGACGAAATAGTTATGTATGTGTATAAATGTATGTTTATATGAAGATTATCATCGCGCTCTGATAGTACCGTAACCTATAATGAAATGTAAAGAAAAAAAAAAAAAGAAATATTTGTCCGTATTTTAAATTCATGAAACTCTGAAACTCCCAATTGAATAAGCATCAATTTGAATCTGAAATCATCCTTGTAACCATGAGTGACAGGCACGTTGGTTCTCCCAACAGGATTTGCAAATCCATCAGTTTGAATGTAAAGGACATAATGACGGTGGCGTCTGAAATTTGATTAGATGAAAGTTTAACTGCTTCTCCAAACAACGTACAGAAGAAAAAACTCACCTGCAGCAAGAAAGAAAAATTAATCATGATGTCTTTACTTTTACTTTATTTTACATTACTTTTAGCTTTATTTTACTTTACTTTTAGCTTTATTTTACCCTACTTTTAGCTTTATCTTACTTTACTTTTAGCTTTATTTTACATTACTTTTAGCTTTATTTTGCTTTAGTTTTGGCTTTATTTCACTTTGCTTTTAGCTTTACATTACATTACTTTTAGGTTATTTTACTTTACTTTTAGCTTTATTCTACTTTACTTTTAGCTTTATCTTACTTTACTTTTAGCTCTATTTTACTTTACTTTTAACTTTATTTCATTTCACTTTTGGCTCTATTTTACTTTACTTTTAGCGCTATTTTACTTTACTTTTAGCTTTACTTTTAGTTTAGTTTTATGTTACTTTAGAGACTGAACGATTACCCTCATCAGCGACGAGAAGATCCTTGACATCTTAGCAGAAAAAAAAAACTTACCTACGAGGCATGTCAGGTGCTTAACGTGTACAGCTAAGCTTATCCATGACATCTTAATGTGATAAAAGTTACACTTCGGGACACGTGTTGATATGCGATGGGTACACAATGAATTTCGAGAGCTTCTTGGCTCATTCGCTGTTGCAGAAAGCCTCTCCAAAAGCCTCCAACATATCCCTTCAGTCTGTCCTCGTCAGAACATTTTCTTAACTTCCCGAGATCAGATTTGACTTCCAAAATTCGGTGCTGTGGGTGGGTCTCACGCCGCGGCGACGCCTCTTCACTAAGATGTCCGGGGAGGAGGGTTTTTAACGTTTCGTCCACACTTGGTAAGGGCAGAGGCACCCTACGAATTTGTCGACACTCTGGGATCGTTCGAATTATCGCTATGTAAATGACTAATGAAGAAAGTTCCTCTTCAAAAACAGGTTCTGAGTCTGTAATTCTCGAGGAGCAGGTAGGACGTTGGGTCGATATCAGTCAGTTTCTATATCCTGATGATGTTTCACCAGCTTGGCTTGACGTGGACATAGCAATGTAAAGATTATGTTAAATTAACGGTAGATATGACTTAACGAAATTACTGGTAAACGCAGGGTAATTATCTTAATTGTGTGTCATTTTTCTTTCGGGTTCTTGTAGGTTAATAATTACTTTCACTTGATAATAAGCAATTAAGGATCCACATGTGTGTAACCAAATGGACCTAAAGTTCACAAAATTAAGGACTAGAGTTTAGCACAGTCTATCATGTGAGGGTTGGAACACTATCCCATGGATGACGGTTACAATTACTCGTAATTTTCTGGCGATTACGTTTTCCGAATGAGCAAGCATAATGAACTTAACGAACGGTGTTTAGCTAATCCGTTGCCAATTAACTGAAAACTCATTACTGTCTCTACTGATAATAGGTAAACTCCACATTATGTATGTTACGTTATCCAGGGCTGTACTCTGCAGTCTGGCCACAGATGGAGTAATGCGTTGCTGACAACTGAGGATATATTTGTGTGTCCTGTGTGGCATGAGATTCAGGGGAGTGTGTGTGTGTGTGTGTGTGTGTGTGTGTGTGTGTGTGTGTGTGTGTGTGTGTCCACGTTTCTGCATGGGAATGAGGATGTATAATTATGAATGATAATAAATGTATGCACGAGCATGATGATATGAATCTGCCAAACACACAGTATGACGATCTCTCGAGCGTAAGGCCACAGGAGTGTGGGTTGCACGTCGGGGAGAGGAGGGAAGGAGGGAGGGAGGGAGGGAGGTTGATGCAGCAGCACGCGCTGGAAGCAACTCCTCCCATCTTCAAAATTTCGCATGGATAAAAGTCGTCGGCACACTGGACAAACTGCTTCTCTGACGAGGGTAAATAAACATACAATAATGAAGGAAGGCCGTCGAGAAAGTGCCGCTATGAGCTGCAGAGGCAAAACTGTTGTGTTGCAAATAGAATTTAACGACTCGAATATTTACGTTAAGACTCGAACTCCCTCAAAATTTAATCATGAGTGACGTTGGTCGTTGAGTCGTCTGCGGTTACCATGTGAATGTAATCCAGTTTCAGCCTCACTGTAATTCAGAAGGTAGGTGTGAGGACGGCACGGTTTTTACTTGTGGAATTGATTACAGCCCGGAATAAAAAGATAATGGCCCGGGAATGCCCGAGGTGGAAATTTAGCTGCCCGGGAAACGCTCATAATTCCCAGAACTGTTTTACGGACACATCCAAAAACAGATTTCTTTCCTTTCTTTTCCAAGTATTCCGATGAAGTTCGGTCAAAGAACGATTTGCTGCCTGGGGCAAGAAGTTACCGCTCTCGGATGAAATTGAGCAGCCTAGGTTGGGGGTCCCGGGTTAAGATGGAAGTTTCTTTTTTCAGAAGCTGGAGCAGGTATTTCACATAGATGTGTCCGGGGAATTACTGCATCCAACTTAACGTTCAGTGGTTGGTTAAGGATACCTACAGTCTTTGGCCTCACCATGATCATGAATGATAACTTTTGGTAATCTTATAATCCTAAAAAGTCTATCCACATACAGAACATAGATAGCAGAAAGTAACGTACTTTATCGCTTCTAACTCTGGAGCAAGACGTGTGTGTGTGTGTGTGTGTGTGTGTGTGTGTGTGTGTGTGTGTGTGTGTGTGTGTGTGTGTGTGTGTATTAAGCAGCGAAAAGATAAAACATTAATAAACGACACGTTACTGTGACGAGCGTCATGATACATCTCGGCTTCGATGCGTCGTTCGAATCTCAGGATCCGATACTGAATGTGTTGCCACAGTGACAGACGGCCACCGCGAGGACATGTTCCGCCATAGAGCAACAGACGTTAAGCCTTAGTTCTTGGTGCGGTGAGCTGGACACGGTGCAGCAGACGGACTTTTCCCATCAAGATACTGCTATCCCCTAGATACTGACAGCCGACGGCCAGTACTGCTTTCTCTTTCATTAACAAGTACAGCAGTATTTGCAGGCATTGTGACATTCGCAGGCGCATTCACAAACCGACACGCAGACATTCACATAGAGAACGTACACATTCACTTCACTTGACATATAAACACACATATACACACACATGATATCATCTCAGAAATCAATCCAATATGACAAGTAAACACACATGACAGACACGGAATCATATATGATGTTAACAAAGAAACGCTCGTGAGTGACAAAAATACACATGATTCCAAACGATACACACATATAACAAAACATAAATACAGAAAGACAGACATACACATAACACACATACATGGTACAGGCAGACTGACAGATGACAGAAACATATATAATACACGACACAAAAATATGCATACATGAGAGGCAGACACCTGAGGAAATAAACAAACGAAGAAATGTAGATGGAGGAGTCTGACAAGCTCGTACAGCCAAGCACACTGCCTGATACAGACCCTCAACACTGCGACAGATACGTACGCGACACAGTCACATATATACACATACACATGCTAACAATCAGGACAATTGCACCCAATTGAACAACTGGAGCGGCAACGTGCGGCCGGACCATCATCCTCACACGGGAATGGCGTCATATTTCCTCCCACAAGCTGCTTGTTATGGCTACGTACCGTGCACATGAGGCGGTGTGCAGTGTTAAGGACGGTACCACGAGCTGTGCCACAGACACACCTGGGTGTCGTGATCCAGGCGACGATAACAAGAGCTGTCAAAAACAAGATTACGTCAACAGAGGTTCAGGGGTCTACTACCTGTGCTAGAGGATATCTACAACCACAGACGTTCAGGGAATCTCATGAACTGTACCATAAACATAACAACAACAACAATAATAACAATGAAAATAATAATAATAATATCAATAATAATAATAACTAATAATAATAATAATAATAATAATAATAATTTTATTGGGCTGAAATGCAGCCAAAGGATGAAAATATCGTCAAAATACAAACAAGAAACAATGGGTCTATGACAGCAACGAGGTCCAGGTGATGGTCAGCGATGGATGGAAGGACCTTGTGTTTCGTCCCTTGTGAAAGGTGTTTTAAGAAGGAACGAGGATGACTGTCCATGCATTTTTCTACATTTTTTTCTTTAGTAACTCCCTTTGTGTGGGGAAGAAAGAGGAATAGCAGGCTGGGTAGCAATAGCGAATTTGGGAGGAATGAAAGTTGTGTAGTCGAAGGGAGGTCAAGTGTCTTGAGCCTGCGGAAAATGTGGAGACGATAACTGGAAAATCTGATTATGGTGTGATGTGCTGCTTCCAGTCCAGCGTATCGTCCAAGAGTGACACAGAGATGCTTGGTGGACTGAACATCCTGGAAGGGCTGAGGTCTGAAGGAACAGTAGGTGTTGGTACACATAATTTGAGGTGAGACTGGTAAGCGTTGCTACGGTCTTGCTTTGGTAGAATGGAGAGGTGTTCTGAAGGGCCGTGGAGCTGGGAGAGCTGCTGTCAACATATGGTATAGAGTTGTCCAAGCGCTTCCATCGAGGATGTACATCCATGAGGCCCCTAACCATGCCCTAATGATCAGGGGATCGTTCATGGGAATATGGAAGCATAAGATTCATCTTTGTGCCGCGTGGGACACATTAGCTGACGATGGACTGGAAGCGGAGAAGGCTCCTTGGAAGTGTACAGCCTGGTGCCGTTCACCGAGATAATCTGCAACGTCTGGAATGAGACTTCCTCGCATGCTAACATCGATGACTTTTATCATTGATTGTTCTAAGGCTGATCAGATCGAAGTTGTTCGTGAAGTCAATGAAGGTGAGAGCAGCGGGTGCCTTGCGTCTCTCCAAGTTGCAATAGATGAAAGTTTAAGAGGCAGGAGAGGCAGCTGGTCGTGGGGGAGGAGATCTTCATATCACCAAAGTGTTGTTGGTCTTAAGAAACTTTGTGTCTAGTCCAAACACAAAACTCTCACAGGGCTATCGGGTGATGGTTGTGGGTCGCAAGTCACTGCGATATTGTGCGTTTAGAGACTTCGATATTGGTGAGACACAGAGGTCTCCCAACCAGCGGGGCATTCTGATTGATGGAGGGAGGCAATGATGATGGAGAGGAGGGTTTGACTTGCCCATGCTAGAGTAATCTGTGCATCTCAATGGTTAGCGATGACTGTAGCAAACCGATATCCATGAGTGTGTGAGGCCATCTGGCGATTGACTTAGGGGCTGGTGGACCTGGAAGGTAGGATGAGAGGACAATGGAGGAAGATCTCTGGCAGAGATGGTGGCGAAGAGGCCAGCTTCCATCACTGAACAGGAGACTGGCACAAGAAAAGGTGGGAATCTTCTCTTTCAGTTTCCATACCACAGGCTGATGTGGGACTGTTTCAGGTCCTGTAGTCTGGCTGGGAACTAGGATATCTTAGCGGCACATATTCCAATAATTTGTTACAGAGAGGCCTTATTGAGGTTATTGTTGACCGTGGTGGAAGGTCCGGTGTCGATGCTGAATTAGCCTCTCAACGCGGGATATGATCCAGGGTATGGCAGCTGGATGGAGCCTACCACATTTCTCGGTTTAGAGAAAATGGTAGACTTCCATGAGGGTACTTGTGAATTTGTCCTATTTAGCTTCCGTGACATCCACGCTTGGGGATACCGAACAAGCCGCTGTCCAAAATGATGTATCGCCGAATCGTTAACTGCTCCCACAGATGTTCAGAGGACGGTGCACAAAACTCGAACACATCCACATCGACCGCAGAGGTTCAGAGGAATGTACCACCTACTATGGCACAAACACCGACTACCACATAGGTTTAAGGTGCGGTATTAAGGGTTGTCTCACACAGGTCTAGTGTGACCTTACGTCTGTGTGTGTGTGTGTGTGTGTGTGTGTGTGTGTGTGTGTGTGTGTGTGTGTGTGTGGCGATAACGGCTGATCGACGTAATTCGGATCAAATACATCTTGATTTCGGTACGTCTCTGAGCCAACCAACTCCAAGTCTTATTACAAAACCCCAACTATCTAAGACCCTGCTGATCTACACCTCGGATTCAGTCATGTGTTGGTCGTACTTCTGATCAAATAATGAAAGATGCGAGGCAAAACATGGTTTAGAATAGCATTTTTTTATATTAGTCTATTAACGCCGCAGATCTGCTGTGGATTACGTGATAATGAAGGCTTTAATAGCTGGAGTAAGGTTAAAGATGTTCCACAGAGTGAAGCAGAGGATGTGATTATGTAAATGAAAGCCTTTGCAATACGTATATCTTTTCCCGGGTAGATGTGAGTCATTCAAACATCAGAGAGAAAACATCATGTTCTGAACATCAATTTTGCATATTTCTTGTGAGATAAATGGCTGTTTACTGCTGGCGATTAAGCCAGGAGTCGCTACACTTAGGTCGAACATGCTTAATTACTCAAACTCTTATTACGATGTCATGTCTAAAACTCATACTCAAATGACTCAAACTCTTATTACGATCTCTAAAACTCATACTTAAGTGATATCTTGAAATAATTCTTCACTCTCTCACGTAAGATATTCAACATAAACACACCACGAAACCACATCAGCGGTTAACGTGAAAGCATAATGACAGACATTCTTGCAAGGCTAAGGAGGACTCAAGTCGCATCCTTTTTTTTTCCCCCCTTTCAGACTGATCTTGTTACTCTGTAGTTAATCGACTTTCAGCGTAAGTCTAGCCATTCTCACTAATTAATGCACCCCAGGGTTAAGGGAAGATCCGCGAGCAAACCCCTTGGGTGGGGAGAGGGATGGGGGGGGTTCACATGGGACGGCATATTGGAAAAGTTTTTGATTACATCTTTCCCTGGAAGTTTGGGTGTCCGACACTGTCACAGGTCAGACGAACACATCGCTCGCGCGCTCCTCCTCCACGCGATGGGGGCGGCGGAGGAAAGGACGACCCCGAGGTACCTCGTGAGGCGAGACTTCGACCTCAGGATGTTGTTCTGTGACCAGCAACGACGGTTCCTGGCCTGGTCGCCGGGGGTTGCGAAGTCTCTTTCGTCGTCATGTCCTACCTGCAGGATCACCTCAGAGGGAGGTGGTAGGAAAACCGAGAAGACCTCTATGCAAATCTGCTCATGTTTTTATCTTTTGAAGGAAAATGGCTTTTTTTTTTTCTTTTAAAAGTTCTACTGATCCAAGGGTGACGTCATTAAAGGTCACCCCGGCAACTACTTCGGTGTCGACAGATGAACTGGCATGAGTGTTGTTAAGTTCAAACCGAGGGTCATAGGTCAAGGTTGTATGGACGTATCTTGGCCACCTGCAGTCTATATCGACACTGCTGCTCCAATGACTCTAAACGATGTGGTCAGAACTAGATTAATTTAAGGTAAACAAAAAAAAAATCCTTCCTAGCGCTACCTTGCTCGCGCGCGCGCGCGCGGGGGGAGTGGGGGGGGGGGGGGTGCTATTTCATGTGTGGCGGGGTGGCGACAGGAATGGATGAAGGCAGCAAGTATGAATATGTACATGTGAATATATGTCTGTATACGTTGAAATGTTTAGGTATGTATATGTGCGTGTGTGGACGTGTATGTATATACATGTGTATGTGGGTGGGCTGGGCCATTCTTTCGTCTGTTTCCTTGCGCTACCTCGCTAACGCGGGAGACAGCGATTAAGTATAATAGAATAAAAGAAAAAAAATCCTCATTATTGTAGCATTACGAATCTCAAAATACGTCTGATCGGATAATTTGCAAGATGATTCTTACGCTGAGTTATTTGCTACACTTTTGAAGCTAATTCTGCGACCTGTAATTTCCTTATGGTTCGCTTTGGTTGGATTAAAGATCAGTCGTTAGATAAATATAAGTGATGTACTTAACAACGAAATTATTGTAACCCACTCGCTAGACAAAGGCGACTTTCTGTGGTGTTTCTTTGTGAATATCAAATATAAATGATGTTAAATAAAGGAAATATAATGAAAGACGTCAGACACGCAGACGAACACAAAGACACATTCACGAACCCGGTCGTTCATTCATTTAACGTATATTTTAAGACCTTGTTAATTACGTGTTTTAGTTCCCGATGATAGGAGAGGATACATTTCATCACCAACGGGAAAAATACTTTTAGCTCTTAATCCATTCATATCTATGTCATACCAGCACACAGAGAAAGACTTGTGTATGTCCTTATGAACGTGGGATGTAAGAGAGCTGAAGATGGGTAAACGACTCTGTATGTGTGTGTGTGTGTGTGTGTGTGTGTGTGTGTGTGTGTGTGTGTGTGAATTTAGAGTCAGTGGTAAGTGTGTGGTGGGTGGAAGGTGGTGGGAGTTGTGCAGGTGTGTTGCCACATTCCCCGCTCTCTGCAGCTGCAGTTCTCGTGAAGACGTGACACGCAGGTGAGGAGTGGATCAGAGGCACGCGAGGAGCGTGTGTTGTAGTACGGATTCATAAATCCTTGAAGGTGCCATCTAGCGGCAGATGAATGACTTAATACTTGCTTCTGTTCTGAGTTACGGAAACCTCTCAAACCAACCAATTTCTTTTTTTTTTTAGACCATAAAATACAGAATTCTAGATTTTTACTTAATGACACACAACTTAGGTGGATGGTTATGAGTACATAAATACATACATACATATATTCATTCTAAACGATCTAATCGTACATGAAACCTGCCATAGGCAGTGTTTTGTTTACTTAGGTGTGGTGGGATACCGTATGATGAATCCAGTTATCATGTATCTATACTTTTGTTCTTCGGTTGGGGAGAGACGTCACCTATGATGGGTGCCACGTAGGACATGAAGAGTCATAAACATATGATGTTATTCCTCGTTCAACACGTCGCACACTGTATGGGGTAAGACTGTGCACGTATACAAGGGAACGGGTAAGCGTGTAAGTTGATGTGGGTAATTTAGGTAGGCAGGAAGATGGGTTGAATGTGAAAGGTTCAAGTAAAGTGATTCATATGGGTCGGATGGGTAGAATGTGAGGTCTTTATTCAAGTAAAGTAATTCAGAAGGGAATCTTAATGGAAAAGAAAAGATTCTGCAAGAAATTACGAGTTGCATAAAAGCTGTGGCCCTTGTGCGGGTTACGAACTTTAGAAAATGCAGGACTGGTTGGCATGATAAATACAGCTAATAACATGTACTAACTTTCACATAATTTTCCTCTACCATGTCATTAGAGGATTCGTTACGACTGAACCAAGCTTTAATAAGCTTTTAAGAATTCAGTATGTATAAACTTAAAACATGGTGTAACAAAATGTAAATTAATCAAAGGATTACAATCATCACCTTCTGTCAATATTATCACGTTCTGTCAGTATGTTATCATCTTCTATCAACGTGTTATCACTTCCTACAAATACGTTATCACTTTCTGCCTATACGTTATTACTTTCTACCAGTATGTTATCATCCGCCAATATCTTATCACCTGCCAATATGTTATCATCTGCCTATATCATCTGGTACCTTCGGCTCTGTAGGTATGAACACGTCTTCTCTACTTTTCCCACATAATAACTTTGGGCCTCTAAGACATGGCCCAACATTTTCCTAATGTTGTCCCACAGCACCGTCTCTTTGAGGGGATGAAGATTTCTGATGAGCATGACGGGGGCAGCAAATTTTCAAAATCAGACTGCGGTGTGTTGATCCTGATGGCGTCAACGAGTTCAAGGAATCATCATGAATGCTTCTCTGCATCATCTCCATCTGGCACTGTAGCCACAGATTTTATAGATTCCTCTGCTTCTAGAACATCAATAAAATCTTAAGAGTCTTTACCAACTGAGACAGACCTATCACAGCTCCTGTCACTGTCCTTATACCATAGAAAAAACAAATCAACTCTGACACGGTGACAGCACGAAACACAGGCAAATAGTTGTTGGTTCGACTCAAGTCTGTGGAGTGTTGCCGTGGGCTGTGCCTTCACAGAGAGAGTCGTAAGCAGATTCGAACGTCGGCCGCGCCGTGAAGAACGATCCTGTTGTCACCTGGGTCAAAATACGATTGAATGTGAGTAAATAGAGGTAGCAGCAGCTTCTTCTTTCTATAAATTCTAACATGACACATGTCATCTTGGATCTTCTCGTCTATACATCTTGGACCGCCCACATAAATACGTGGTTAAACAGTTGATGTAACCATAGATTCAAGAGCTGCGTCACGTCTTGCTGCATTGCCACAGATTTATCTTCAGCTGTTCTTAGCTGAGGTGCATTAACCACCAGTGTCTTCATCACTATCTGATTATCGTCTTCTTAACCCGAGTTTCACCCTACACACACTGGGGGATATGTTGTTACCCGACCACCACATGGAAAATGTGGGTGAAAGGGGTGTTGCGCAACCCTCATTAACATGCCGCTCGCGCCAATCTACCGTCCCACAAAATGTGGTTATAATTTCCCCAGTGACCTAGGAATGGTTGGATAACAGACAGAGAGACACACAGACTTGTGTGCCTTATATATTTAGGTAACAACTTAGAGGGTCTGTCTGTATATACCTAAGACCAATTAGCGAAATGATTTAACATTTCAGCGGTTCAAATGCTGAAGTAGAAAACTCTTTTGCATTATCAACCCGAGTTTCACCCCAAATACACATGGGTTGTGAACCTCCCACAGACAATGCCCCTTGTTCCAAACTATCCTCCTTTAAAATCTGGTTGAAATCGGCCCAACGACTTAGGGGTAGATAGGTAGCTGGCTGACAAAGAAACAGACGCACACAGACTTTTGTGCTTTACACAGATGCTCACGACTGGGCTACTGTCGAGCCAGGACCTGGTACCACACACTAACACACCCTCCCACACGTGTATACCCTTCTAGAATCTCGAGCATATGACCTTCAACTTTCTCGTATCGTCAACTCTTTTTCCATCGTCTTACTCAGATGTATGGACACCATATCCCTCTCGGCCTGCTCATATTTTCTTACTAGTACTCAAATCGTCACCCAATTTACCTGTATACCGGCTCACTCCCTCTCGCCTTCTTGAGATCAAAATCCTTTTTCCACTTCCCATTTTGGACCGTCTCTCACCTGAAGACTACGAACTTCACAATCACTTGAGGGATCCTGGAGCACGACTCTTGACCCTTTCTGCACCAGCCTGCGTCTCTCGGGTCTCCTGAGTGGTCCAGGTCTTCCTGGCTCTTCTGTGGGCGCACAGTGGTTTGTCTTTATTCTTTAAATCTTACTCTTCCCCTGAGACGTCCTCAGCAAGATTTCCGGGAGGAATTTGCGATTCTTTTGTGATTCTGAAGGTTTCTGTACACTTCTGTATAGCCTGTCAGTTTCATGAAGGAGCATTGTGTATTCGCACGGTGTTTGATTATTACAAAATTCAGCCGGACACTTGCAAACACATTGAACTCACACCAGAGCCATCCACACGCCCATGAAAAATTGTTTGGCCACGTCTGACACCCCATCTCGAATCTGCCACAGTTGTTCAGACACACAAACGCACAAAAAGATGAGACAACTGTGAAGGAGGCTGTCACCTTCCCCATCTACGAGACGAGAGTGGGTCGGGCTCTTGAAATACCACGGAACTAGTCAGTAGAAGTAGATAATACAGTGCGCTATAGTTTGTTGTAACGTGTACTCTGTGTTGCTGCTTCGGATATCCCTCTTACTTCAGCGAAGTACTCTCCCTCGCTGACTCCACCCCACAACAATGGTAACCAGGTCCACCAGGTTAATACGGAAGATACGACACAGCAGAGCCTGGTCGTAGTCTGGACGACAAGTTGATCCCCGTTAGTGAACTTGGCCACTTCTTATCCCTCGGTAACTTATTTCCTTTGTCTTCGAGAATACAGTTTGCGCACTCGCCAACCCCATCCATGAAACATTACTCGCAAGTTCTTAAAAGTTAAACGAGTCCTTTATTCTGACGAAAGCAAACACGTACAGAATGCTGAGTCAGTTTCTAATTCATTAGGAATTACACGACTTACAAAAAAAAAAATCTTGAACCCGGTGTTTTAAATTAAAACATCAAAACTCTTTTTCCTCTGACACGGAACTCATTCTATCCCCAGAATCTTGGGGCAGTCAGTCGTTATCTAGAAACCGATCAGTATAATAGGATAACTATCACAGAATCTGAATAAATGTAAGAGGATTATGTTATGATCCACTGGCCCAAAAGTTGAGCCGGAGACGGTGGTGGTGGGAGGGGAATAACAGCGTTGCCTCCTATGACGCTGTGCCAATGCTGGTTTCTCGTGACGCAGGAGCTTAATGACGGTGCTGTACACCGGTGTGTTGATGGTAGTGCCTCGTGTGACCCGGTGCAGTAGCACGGTGTTGTGGACAATGATGAGGGGTTGCCAGGTGACTTGACGTTGAGTCAGGTCAGTGTGAGGACGCGGCTGGCGCCATGTGCGAGCTGGGATAATGGTGGTGTCTCAGGGTGGTGGGTGTGTGTGTGTGTGTGTGTCGGTGGTGATAGCGCCACCGTCGTATAACCTGAATTATTGATGATCCCTCAAGACGCGCGCGCTCTGCCCACTCTATCCATCGTTCTGAAGGAAGGAAAGTCGGCGGAGGTAACGTGAATACGAAGGAAGACGTGAAGGTAAGGGTGACTGATGAAAGAGGGGAGAGGGAAGTGTTCCAAAAGCTTTGACAATGTCTGAAATGAAAATAAAAAAACTTACAAAAAGAGAAACTTAAGTGAATTTCTTTTTCAGACGAGCTGAGCCTTTATCACATACTTCTGTCAGACACTTTTTTCCTTCGTTCACACAACATGCTTAAGAATTCAATTACCCTGGGTAATGCAATTAAAATTTCCGTACATCATAACAGAACACGCAGTGCCTCTGAGCTTAAGACAAGACTTGCCCTCTGTTTCTTTTTACGCTCGGGTTACGACGGGGTAATTTTTTTACGACGGAAGAACATAAAGCTTGCGATGGGCGTGGGGTTTGGACTACGTCTCATGGGGCTCATTCACGTATAGTTTATAACTGGGTCATTAGTGGACTATGCTCCTGGGGTTCAATGCAATTTCTCCTAAACATCATGAATTTCCAGCTTGGTTGTTGGATCCGCTGTGCATGAGCGAAGTGGTTGAGGGAAAGAGAGAGAGAGAAAAAAAAAACCTGTCTGTTTCCACCTCTTCTTTCACCGCCAGTCTGTCTGTCTGTTTCACTGTTAGCTTGTCCGTCAGTGTCTCTGGTTTATTTGATTAATTCTCGTCACTGTCAGTATGACCCCAAGTTCACGCCATCACGGCGAAATTGTTGGCTTAGAAATCACATACTTTGGATTGCGATATCAAAGGCTTAAACGAGAGACCTGATAAGCCTGAAACTTTCGGGAGTCAGAAAGCTTCCCGATGGGCGAAAGTGGTCATAAAAACGTCACCCCCTTCATAATGACCGAGAAGCCCCGCTGAACTGGAGCAGCGGGTGTTCATCCCTCCGTCGTACATCATCTGTAGACGGATCGTCGCCATATCTTGAGTAGTCAATGATGGCTCAAAGTTGGATTAGTTGGATCCACTAAGTCATTAAGTCTGTGTATCTCTCGAGTGTTACTAATGCTTCCTGGATGCGATACTGACTTCAAGTACAACGACTTAATCTCGTGAGCATGATAGATTAGCGAAGTTGCCGTATTCAGTGAGTACGATGGTTCTCATTTGAATACGGTGCCTTGAGCCATAGAACACTTTCTTAATTGAGAAAGTGTGATATGGAACTTACAAAAAGGATCAATGATCATTTATTAGTGTGTGTGTGTGTGTGTGTGTGTGTGTGTGTGTGTGTGTGTGTGTGTGTGTGCGTGCGTGCTGTGTGTGTGTAGGTGTAATCAGATATCGAGGGAGAGGAAGCCTTCGTTACCGAAAGGAAGTGAAAGGAAACAAAACTCCCTTCTTTTAACCTCCCTGTTATGTGGGAGGAAATGGATCGCGTCGTCTTGGGTGAACGATGTAGATCAAGACGACGCTTCTCTTGAGTCTTGGCGGCAACAGTGTGTAACCTTATGGGAGAAGGAGGGACATTTCTACTGTGATTACTGTGCTGGTAGATGACACGAGATCTGGACTTTATCTAATGTTAACTGAGACGTAACGAGCGGGTGAACGCCCTACTCTAGCACGTGTCGTTGAGGCTACACGTATACATATAGTCTACGCTATCTACCTAATGTATCTACCAACACCGAGGGGGAGGATGAAAAGCTGGGTGAACTGAGGGCTGAATGCCCCCGCCATGGATTCGAACCCACGCAGGCTCGACCCCGGAGTTATAACTAGGAGAATTTCGTTTATGTTGGTGAGGGTGAAGGGTATAGTGCGGTTACAACACTTAAATTCGTTGTTATTACTTATAAAATATGAGAGTTATGGATAGTAATTATACCAGTTAACATTGATCATACGACTAAGGCGACCCAGTCATTTCTCACATAGTCTGTCGACTTGAGACAGAATCAGAACTAAAGGTCGACCTAAAAAGAAAATCAATACACTCCTGCTCAGGTTTACTGAGGGAGAAAATACCCGAAACATCAATAAAGACCTTCTGCTTCCTCCAGAATGAGTTCTGGGTGACTTAGGTGTATGGCTACTTCAGTCAGTCCTTCACACGTTCTTCACCGGGGAAACATCTCAGTTACGGCTGACCACCAGAGACCATCGGGACCAAGATCAGCCTTAACGACGAAGATGATCATCGTCCGCCTTTGTCCTCATCTCTCTCTCTCTCTCTCTCTCTCTCTCTCTCTCTCTCTCTCTCTCTCTCTCTCTCTCTCTCTCTCTCTCCTGGAGATCCGATGACCCCCCCCCTTCTCCCCCCAATCCCACGGAGTGCTGACACAGATGGCTGACCCGACCTCTTCAACCAGAGCTCCCCCTTCCTCTCCCGTGTACAGTACCCACCCACACCCAACCCCCGTCTTCTTTTTTTTTGGGGGGGGAGGAACAGCGGAGAATTGTCTCCTTATTCCCTCTTCAAACACGACTGGTATACGGTTTAACGAAGTGTCTCGGGCTGTGGTGGAGCCTTTGAGTCTGCAATTAAGCTGTTGCCGTGATGGAGACGCCCTTTGAATATTCATGGAATAATCAGGGTTCCTCTGAATGATTTAGATCGTAATGAAGCTGATGGCGGGAAAAAAAATGATGTTAAGCTTCAGCTAAGTATGTGAGGTCGGAATGGAGACAACTGTACAGCTGAACGAGACCATGGCTACAGACACACACACACACACACACACACACACACACACACACACCATGGCAAAGTGGCCTGAGCATCAGTGATGCTATTTGCTTCTGGGGAGATAAAGCTGTCATGGAACTAATAAAATAGCTGAGACACTGAAGTGACAGTATTTACCAATACAATCAGGGAAGCTGAAGTGATAAAAAAAAAGAATTGTTGTAAATAACTGGAAGGGAATAAGGATGGAGTACCTGCGGCTATATAGAGGGTGAACCCGTAATGAAGGTGAGGGTGCGGTAGGAGGTAGAGAGAAGGTGGGTTCGGTACATGAGACTGGAGGAGGAGGTGGTCTCGGAGGGAGGGCTCAGGGCCGGCCTCCGGGAGGTGGTCTCGGAAGGAGGGCTCAGGGCCGGCCTGCGGGAGGTGGTCTCGGAGGGAGGGCTCAGGGCCGGCCTGCGGGAGGTGGTCTCGGAGGGAGGGCTCAGGGCCGGCCTGCGGGAGGTGGTCTCGGAGGGAGGGCTCAGGGCCGGCCTGCGGGAGGTGGTCTCGGAGGGAGGGCTCAGGGCCGGCCTGCGGGAGGTGGTCTCGGAGGGAGGGCTCAGGGCCGGCCTCCGGGAGGTGGTCTCGGAGGGAGGGCTCAGGGCCGGCCTGCGGGAGGTGGTCTCGGAGGGAGGGCTCAGGGCCGGCCTGCGGGAGGTGGGTTCACAGGGAGGACCCAAGGGCCGACCCCCGGGAGCCCACCTGATTAATGATAGCACTTGGTGAACTCCGCCCACCCCCCTCCTACATCCCCACTCCCTCCCGCTACTTAAAGAATCGAGGTACGGGACAGGAGAGGAGACACGGGGACGCGAGGAGAGGACAGAGACGAGAGGATAGGACACAGGAGAGGACGGGGGTAATAGACAAACGAGAGAGAGAGAGAGAGGAACAGAGATGGCACACGAGAGGAGAAAACAGATATGAGAGAGAGAGAGAGAGAGAGAGAGAGAGAGAGAGAGAGAGAGAGAGAGGGGGGGGGGTGACAGAGGACACACAGACATATGAGGGAAGGACAAAAGTGAGATAGAGATGGGGTGAGTGAGAAAGGGAAGAGCTTGATGACAGGGAACCAGCTCAGGAGAGCGAGAGAATGGTTAGGAAGCTACAGAGGATAATAAAGGGAGCAACAGGAGGAGGTGGAGAGAGAGAGAGAGAGAGAGAGAGAGAGAGAGAGAGAGAGAGAGAGAGAGAGAGAGAGAGAGAGAGAGAGAGAGAGAGACTGTAGGGAAACAGGGAGGGAGTGACCAGGTGGAGAACAAACTAGAGGGAAACGGAAGGGGAGTAGCAGAGAGGGATTGACTGAATGGAAACAGAGGGGGAGTGACTGGAAGATAACAGATAGGATATAACTAGAGGGAAACAGAGGGAGTGACTGGAAGGCAATAGAGAGGGTGTGATGAGAGGGAAAGAGAGAGAGACGGAAAAAAAAGGAGCGACGAGGGAAACAGAGACAAAGATTAAGAGGGAGTGACTAGACACGTCAAGAAATATGGAGAGAGAGTGACTTGAGAGGCAGAGAGGTGGAGAGGAAAGAGCCTTGATGAGGGAGGGGCATGACCAGGAGTGGGAAATGAAAAAGGAAAATAATTTGGAGGAGGAAGTGGCGAGAAAAAGGACTTGGGTGAAGAATACAGAAAAAGAAATGTTTAGGATGAGGGAGATGAGAAGAAAGGGAGGTTCGCTGTAAGGTAGATGAAGGGCGGGGGGAGGGGGACTACGAGGAGGAAGATGGTGAGGAGATGGATTTGGAGGGCGCAGGGGATGAGGAGATGGCTTGGAGGCAGATGGCGATGGAAAGGACTTGGAAGGAGGAGAGCTGGAGAGGAAAGAAGTGAAGAGCAAGAGGAGGAAGAGAGGCTGGAGAGAAAGAGGAGGGGGACAAGGTGAATGGATAACAACAGTGAGACAGGGCAAAGGGAAAGAGCGAGGAAAAGGTAAAATGATGAGGAAAAATGAGACAGCACAACCAAAAACAAAAGGAGCACGCATGAAGGCTCAGCGAGGAAAACAGACATGGAATAAGCAAGGTAAACACTAGCTCCACACAGCTGGAGTTCCATCTGCAATGAGGGACTAGGGTAAAGAATGGTAACATTAACCACAGCTGTGTATTGCTGGGTATCTGCCGCACGTGGCCAAGATAAAGATCAAGCAGTAGGAAAGATCAGTAACAATGTTTGGTGTTTGGTATTGTAAAGACATATTGTAAATCTGGAGGGCGCCATAATGTAGCAAGGTGGGACACCCGTCCTACAATATATGCAGATTTAAAATGCGAGGTGGTGACACCACTACAATACTGGGATTTGGAAATCTTTTTATTTCTTCTTAGCTTCGATACGTCTGTAGTTTGAGAAATGTATAATTTGGAAATAGAACACTTTGGAAATAAAAAGAGTATGTAAATGTAAGCATATAAGTCTAGTTACGAAACTACGAAAAAAAAAATTAAAGTGAATATGGAATCACAGAATGAAGACGTCGACATACTTAACTCCCTCAAACTGCCACAAACTACAATCATAGCCAGTATAATCACCCCTGACTCTCTGTCCTCACAATTTTCCTCCAACACCCTAAGACCAACACGTAATATGCCACTCACTGTAACCTGATGGAGGTGTGGGCGCACTGTGTGCGATGGGAATCAGATGAAACTGTGGGTGGACCGCCTGCCACCTACACCACCCAGAACTGCGATGAAGTTGAGACACTTTAGCCCAACTTGCATAACGTAAAGCACCCGCTCATCACAGGACTGCGTTGACAAAGAGCAACTTGGAAACCGTAATCAGAAAAACTAGCAAAAGTATCTGAAGCAATTACGAGAGTGCAAATATGCACTTGGCAGATCCATCTATCATCATAATGTGTCCAGGAAAATGTGTCTGCAGAGAGTAACAAGGTCGGTGGAAGACGAGGTGTGGTGTGGTGTTGTCACTGCAATTTGCAGGTTATCGGCAACACGGTCAGTGCAAAAATGTCACTCGTATGAAACGTAAAGTGTGTGGGTGGAGATGTGGACACACACACACGAGACAAATGTTTCTCAGACTGTGAGAAAATCCAATCTTTGATGAGTAAGATAGGCTCAAAACTTTCCCTTAGTGATACTGTACCTAAAATGTTGGTAATCAATCCATCTCATCGAGCATGTGAGTCATACTATAACAGAACAGGTGTTAGCTTGTGTAATCCTTACATCGCATGAAGTCATCATCTGTGCACTGACGTATGACAAAAGAACTTTTGTAACCTGTGTTGTTCTTTTTGCGCTGCCGCTCACTGGCTGAGCATGGCATCCACAGTGAACTACGCGCTGGCAGACCTGGAAATCTAATTGGAGTTCGAGGTCCACAGGATTTTAAAAATACGCGTACATGAAATGATTGGATTTCGGAAATGCGAAAAGTAGATAGATATGAATTTTCGGCAATATGTATTTGTATTTACGTGGAGAATATATGAAAATGGCGATGTATTAATAAGAGATGTACTGACTACGGTGAAGCATGGGAATGGATGTGCAGGGGGGGTGGAAAGAGCAGGTCAGACGAGGTCAGAGGTGAAGGACATCATGGAGGGGTCAAAACCCTACTAACCACCCCAACATGCCGGCCAAAAATGATCATCTATCACGACATCTGACCTGAGCCATCCATACCTGACCCAAGCCTCAGGGAGAGGTCCTGCTGGAGTTACCATCCCATGAATGATGTTTCCTGTATGACACTGTCATGCACCGCTGTGATTCCAGCGTGTCTACATGCACGTCACTTGATCACTTGAGTATTTCCAGGCACCTCATTCGGTCGTCACTGATTATAAATCAATAATCTATTATAACAAGTCCTTCCAAATGTCAGTGCTCGACTCCCATGATCTTTCCTCTGGTGAATCTCATCATAATCACAAACCATCAAGGTCTTACGTTACAATAACCCATCAAATCTAGGTTCCTGTGACAGCCCATGCTGTTGTCCATGGGGGAGGCCATATGAAGTCTCACGTCCTGACACAAAGCATTACTGACAAGAAATTTCATACATCAAAGGGTTCCATCAGGATGTAATGTTGGATGTAATAGCAATCGACTGCTAAATTATCGAGACAAAATTCGTACCGAATACATTTAACATACGCTAAAGGACATCTTTTTTTTTCATTTTATTTTCTATCTTTTGCTAATTTTCTCATTCTTTTCCTCTTTGTTTCCTTTTGGCGATAAGCTAGTCTTTCATATCTTCATATCTCTGCTACGTGCTGACCCGTCTGTCTGTTTTTTCAGGGTCATTACAAAATGTCTTCGATACCCCGAGTTCGTATGGGGGTTGGGTTGCTTATCTTCATAAAAACTGGTTCAAGTTATTCTGGACACAAGAAGGTGACGAATGGACTGTCCAGTCCCAAGTGTGCGACATAACTTTCTAACTACTGCCAATACCTTACCCTCCATCTACCCAGGTGATTTAACTCATCAACATGGCCTTTGTTACAGACATTTTGTTCGCCGTGGTCGTATCGTCGACCTTCACCTGGTATGGCTCCAGCCAACACCGCCAGCCTCTACGTCATGCAGGCGTACCTCCTGGCAATCCCCTGATCCTTAGTGCTGTGGCAGCTAGCCTCAGCCTCGGGTAATATTTCCTGTGCTGAGATTATGACGTCATTCTCGCTGTTTGAGCGCCATTCCCGTAATTCTTCTTTCGCTCTTTACCTTCTTTCCTTTTTGGCCATCTTCCTCCTAACCTTCTTTAGGTTCGCGGTTCTTTCGCCTTCATAAACTACACCGGAGTTCATATCGCCTACTCCGTGCTTTACCGAATCCCATTCACCGCATTCTGCGGCCTGCTTTTGCATGATAATTCTCCGACGTGTGATCCCAGCATCATTAGACTGGAATTCCTTCGCACGATGATGCTAAATCTTAACTTAAAATTCAATTTGTTTTAAGCTCATCAAACTCAGTACTGCTTTATGGGGATTCAAGTCTAACTTGGTAATCGTATGTGAATTTGAAACACATCGCTAGGCATGTTCCACTCTATGGGTTTCTTCATCGCTAGTCATGTTCCACTCTACGGCCTTCTTCTGTTTACAAAGGAAGAGAATAGGATGAGGAGTGTGGACTGCGTGTCTTTTCTGAAAGGTAAGTTGACCAGAACGTGACCATGAGCTGTAGATGGTTCCATGAGAGGGTAATAAAGTACAACGAATATCCATAGAATGTATAGCTTGCAGGTCGCCTTACATACATTTAAAGTCTGTTAATAAAGTGTGCAGTTGGTCTGTGTAAGGGGTAGTCCAACCTGACCTACAATCACTAAGTAAGAACTGACTGGTTTGGTGTTGATCTCCACTCAACTCTGTCTGTTGTCTGTTGATATTACTGACAACAAGGATTATGTCGCTCACCTTCTTAACACACTCGTGTGTATCCTCCACTAATGCCTTTTAAGACTTTCTCTTGAACTTGCAACCGGGATACCACTGTCCATATCTGCAGGTTTATCATCCACATCTGAAGCTGTGGTAATTCCAGAGAGAGAACGAAAAATTTCACTGCTTAAGAGTCAAACGATCCCCTTTTTCATCCTGGTGCTGCAGCCACCGGCTTCATGATCCACTACAAATGATAAGTGAACCCTAACTTGGTTTAGCTTCCAGCTCCCCGTCCAAGCTAGACCAGGTGGAGCGGGTTTCACTCCTCTCGGCTACCACCTCACGGTCACGATTCGTTCCACCTCTTCCTCCATGATAGTCAGCTGTGGCAGAAGATCCAGTGTTCCTCTGAATGCCATCCTCGTGCTACCTATGACCTCCTCTTGGACGATGCCTGATCACTAGCTCTTCCGGAGGTGTAATCTGCACGGTGTACGGGAGAAAGCCCATAGCAACATGGCTCCTGCAACCAAGCTAGGACTCCAACTGCTTGAAACAAAGCGTTACCGCTAACTTTATACGGCCTCTATATCAACTCATAAACTTACCAACATGTGGTTGACTCTCTCTCTCTCTCTCTCTCTCTCTCTCTCTCTCTCTCTCTCTCTCTCTCTCTCTCTCTCTCTCTCCAGATAAGTAACGTATTCGTGGCAAACATACTTCACTGGACTACAGTGACCACGTCTACCAATGGCATTGTCTGATCGATGGCCAGAACGTTCACGCTCCTAGAATATTGGTTATAGCGATTAAGTCGAGAAGGTGCTGATGGGGAAGCGTCAGTTTCCTCCGTGGATTCTTCCCCTAGTGGGTCAACCTGTCATCCGTCAAGGTATTTGGACAACGAGTCCATCAATTCTGATATCCTGAAATAGTCCGAATGGGACACACGAGTGTCTCTCATGGCTCCACACCTCCCACAGAATTTCGCTCCTACTCTGTCAGGTTTTGCGACCTTTCCCGGAAGCTGGGGCCACTCCTCTCCCTGACCTGGATCATAATTTCAGTGGCTCTCTTGTATCTCATTTTCCCTCGGAGTCCCATGTTGTGAACTAATCATATCCTTGTTCGCCTTCTGCAAGCACCGGTTCCTACTGCAGACTACATTCTGCATCTGAGCTAAATGGAGCTGGACGTAATCCTTTCCACAATACCCAGGCCGGGGCTTTGAACTCAACAGTTCATGGGAAGACTTTTTTTCTCTCCGTACAAAACAGAGTGAGGGGGAATCTCCCACCGAGACATTTCAAGCTGAATTAATGGCACATTAGACCTCAGGACCAGACTTGTTTCAACTATAACTATCACGCTCACCTTCTTGCCGCATTACGTGCAACACTTTACCATTTGTCCTCGCCACCAACCCATCACTGGCTGGGTGGTGGGCACAATGTATCAATCTAACTATATAACTACCAAGACACCCCTTTTACGGGCCTCCTGCAGCTATGAGGCTGCGCTGTAATCAGTAGCAGGGAAATGATGGGCTTCTTTGGAGTGAGAAGTTCCCCGACGAGACTGTCCTCCTCCTCCTCCTCGTCCATTTATGAAGACACAAACTCGAAGAAGGTGACTTTTCACACGTACCGTAAGCACGTGCCAGCCGAGTTCAGTGCTGGCAACATACGTCTTACACATTTCAATGCTGTTCACTCACCAGAACATTGTAGAAGTCTGACATATCATCAGAAAGGAGAACTTGAGGAACTGAATACGCTGCAGAAAATGGCATCCTTAAAAGCTGTATCGACCACGTCCGTAGGTACGTCAGGTGCAATCACTATAACAAGACAGTGAAACATTATCTCCGTCTCGGTAAATCCGCTGGGGACATCTGGTGAGTTCTTCACACGGGGCCTCAGGCACCTCACAAGTCAGCACTGGTGGGGACACCAGCACCACAAGCACAAGCAGAATAAACACAAGATAATCACCACAAGTCAGCACTGGTGGGGACACCAGCACTACAAGCACAAGCAGAATAAACACAAGATAATCAACACAAGTCAGCACGGGTGGGGACACCAGCACCACAAGCACAAGCAGAATAAACACAAGATAATCAACACAAGTCAGCACGGGTGGGGACACAAGCACCACAAGCACAAGCAGAATAAACACAAGATAGTCGACACAAGGGTACCATCGTTCTGTGGCACCGTTCATCCTATTCCTTTATGTCTTTTGGCCATTCATGGCGAAAACCACTTGAACTCTTACCTCCTATCTTTACCCTGATGAATACTTCTCGATGCATCTGGCACGAGTTTCAAAACCTGACTTACGAATTCTCGGGGAAACAATAAGTGGCAGTATTTCCTTTCAGCGTAGTCCGTCTATCTTCAAAGACACGCGTGTATGCAAATATTCATTAGCGATGACGACATCCTTCGATGTCTGGATCACTCGCGTCAACGGGGTGTCGTCACCACTGTGGAGCGACCGCAGCGCAATAAGGCGCACATATACAGCTTGGGCGGTGGAATGACTCGGCCGGAGAGCACTCCAGCCTCAGGTACTCGGGAGGAGTAGGTGGCCAGGGAAGTAGACAGTCTGTAGCAGAGACTATGGGAGAGGCTAGCATGGTGTGAGGAGCTGGGCGGAGTCTACAGTGTATGTACTGAGGAAAGCACTGCTAACCTGCGGGTGCGTCACCGGTGGAGGGCGTAGGAAGCAACAGCATGTACCAACAGCTGTACTGACACAGGGACACTGGAAAATCAGACATGTTGGTCCTATCTCAACGCTAACAGATCTTAATCATTCAGTGATAACTCGTGTGAATTGTAGTGTTTAGCGTTACTGACCATGAGTCAGCATGGCGCTTGGACTCGAATCCTGGGCGCGGCAAATGGCCCACAGTCAACTCAGTTGTTTGATTATTCCCTCGGGGCTGCTCGATAAATCCTTACCTGGCTTAGGATAGGGATATATATATATATATATATATATATATATATATATATATATATATATATATATATATATATATATATAGTCCCTGGGGATAGGGGAGAAAGAATACTTCCCACGTATTCTCTGCGTGTCGTAGAGGGCGACTAAAAGGGAAGGGAGCGAGGGGGCTGGAAATCCTCCCCTCTCGTTTTTAATTTTCCAAAAGAAGGAACAGAGAAAAGGGGCAAAGTGAGGATTTCCCTCAACGGCTCAGTCCTCTGTTCTTAACACTACCTCGATAACGCGGGAAACATCGAAGAGTATGAAAAAAGTATATCTATCTATCTATCTATCTATATATATATATATATATATATATATATATATATATATATATATATATATATATACACACACAAATGAGTAAACACATGGCACATATACACAAGGACAAGAGTGTAATACTCTCTCAGTGACACAAAAAGCACTAACACAGAAAACTGCGATGAAATTGATTGTTCTCACAAAGAATTTAAGTGGGTTAATTAAAAGGGCATAATTCAGTTTCCTATTTGCATATATATATATATATATATATATATATATATATATATATATATATATATATATATATATATATCTGGAATAGTTCGAGTTTTAGCTCAGTCATACATCATGGACGTTTTCCAGACAACTGAGCGGACAGTAGATCAGCGACACCCGCTTCAAACATCGCAGACCTAAACACAGTTCGATACAAGTGGCTGGGTAGTTGCCACTAGCATCCAAGCTACCACACAGCAAGAGGCCTACCACAGGAAGTGGCCCTCTACACTTATGGGTCCTCCACTGCAAGCGGTCATGATCAGCAAGAGGTCCATAAAGCAAGAGGTTCCCCAAAGCAGGATGCTTCCCACAGCAAATGTCCCCCAAAGCAAGAGCTCTCGTCTCCTTCAGTAAAAGACCCACCACAGTACGTAGCCCTGTAAAGAAATAAACCTTCCACTGCAGGTCCTCTACAGGAAGAGGTCTACTACAGCAAGTGGTCCTCCACAGCAAGAATCCCCACAGCAAAACATCCCCACAGGAAGAGCTCCTCCACAGTAAGAGGCTCCACAGATCAAAAGATCCTCCACAGCAAGAGGTCCGCCCAGCCTCTCCTCAATCCCCTCACTCTGGTCCTTCAATATGCCTTCCGGCTAAGGTAAACAAACGTCTGAAAGCATGGATAATCTTGTCTTCCTCTAGGCTGTGGGATCAGCCGAGGTGAATGCTCGAAGAGTAGATTTTATCTGGATAGTCTTGGTGACCCGAATCATGAAGGGACGAAAGAGGGTGATCCTCACGACGAAGTGCAGTGAAACCTTCATAAGCCTTACGATTCGCACACAGAGAGGGCCCTCGAGAGAACACACACTAACACACACACACACACACACACACACACACACACACACACACACCAGCCTAAGCTAGGTATACGTTTATCGTCCAGCCTGAAGGGAAGAATGAAAGCTGGGATTAGCTGCTGTGCCCAGGATATGAACCCACATGGGTCTGACCCCGGTCAAGCCCATGCTGATTCATATCATAGTCTGCAACACTAACCAACAGAGCACGTGTGTGTGTGTGTTAGTATTACTGAACGTGAGTCAACAGGGGCTAACCCAGCCTTGACCTGCATGGGTTCACATCCTGAGCTTGGGAGTCGTCCTACACCCAAACCAGGTGTTCATCTTCCCCTCAGGACCGGTCAATAAATGGGTAGCTGGCTTAGGCTGGGGTGTGGTGTACGCACACACGAATAGGACTAAAGACTCGATGCATATAAACAAGGTCAAGAGACGGGGCAGCACGAGCGTAAAATTCTCTCCCCGTAACCCACATATGATAAATAAAAACTAGCACACACCACCACCGTACACCAGGAACCCACTTATCGATCAGCCCTAAAGAGGATGATGAACAGTTAGGCTGTGAGCCGGTTGCCCTGTCTGGGAGCTCTGGTTTCGGTGCATTGTACATGAGAGCCAGAAAGTGGAATGAGGTTAAATAACATATAAGGGTAAGAGGCGGGGCAACACAAGGGAAACTCTTCCTTCCTCGAAAACACAAGGAGTTCTATAAATGACACCCAAACATCTGACTTCCCTCCAGCCGTGTCCCGCAACAACTCGCGTCTCCACTCACACTTAAAATCTTTCTGAAGATTCCCTTTGAAATCGCGCTGTACGTTAAGTCTCGAGGTGTTTTCAGGTACCTCGCAAATGTAACCTGGGGAGAGTGCGACGTCGCTGAGGGCGCTGCAGCAGGTGGGAGGGACGGTGTCGCCGCTGAGGGCGCTGCGGTAGGTGAGAGGGAGGAAGGTTTAGTCGCTACAGCAAGTGGGAGGGACGAAGGCGGAGGAGGTAGAGGAAGCAGAGATTCTCGATGGCTCGCAGCAGATGCTGTTAAGACCAGACTAGGAGAGAGTGGATCGTCGTCTTCGAACCTAGGTGGATGCCAAGGCGATGACGGTGATAACAACACGAGAAGAAACAGGCAAGAGCTAAAAAGGCACACCAAGAAGCAACAGAAACAGAAGACAGCAACAGAAGTATATATCAGGAACAGTATGTAATCTAAACCTTAGAAGCTGTTGCAGAAGCAGAAGAATATACGTACCTCAGCGGCAGCACGTTGCAAAAGAAGGGACAGCGAGGGAGAGAAAGAAAATTGCTTTCTCCAGGGTATCTGAATGGAATGTGGTACTCTGACGGCCCTTCAGAGGTCGACAGCGGCAACAAGAAGCCAGCGTGATGGGTGGCGTCATTGTCAAAAAAGGTCACGACCCCATGGTAGTACCCGCCTACTCTGCTGCTGCTGCTGGTCCTCCTTCTCCTCAAGTCCTCACACCACAGTTCCTTTCAGCTGCAGGAGTTCACTGGAGTGCCATTCGGGAATGGGAACTGTCAACAGCTGGAATCTCAGGTGCTCATGGGGTAGGGTGGGATGGGAGGCAGAGGGAATGACAGGGTAAGGGAAAGGAAGGAAGGAAGGAAGGAAGGGGGAAGCGGAGGGAAGGGAGGGAATGTAAGTGGTTGATTGAAGGGGGCGGGAGAGAGAGAGAGAGAGAGAGAGAGAGAGAGAGAGAGAGAGAGAGAGAGAGAGAGAGAGAGAGAGAGAGAGAGCGAGCCAAGGCTGCTCCCTTGAGATAGGATTTACCTCGAGTCTGGCATTAATAATCTTTAAATTGAAATCCATGTTCCAGGATCGAAAAGTTAAGACGCTCTGGGATCTTAATTTAGCGACGCCATCTAGGGAGGAAGTGCTCACTCGCTTCTCCATGATAATGAGCTCTGGACGGAACAGCTGAGTCGTCCAGGATGTTGTCACCGGCGATCGTCTGCAGTACAGGAGGCGCTACGTCGGTCAGTTCGCCGTCAGGAGTTAAAGGCATCAGGAGCGCCATCGGTCATCGGGCTGTTTCCGTAATCCGGTTGTCCTCACGACTTGGGGGACGAGGCCAATCAGGCGATCATCAGGAAGGGGAATTTCTACTTTTGCTTCACGAGAAGCGAAATGTGAAAAGGTCTCTGACGAGTGTGTTCCTCTGATTCACCTGCTGACTATGATGCAGCCTCGCCAAAGTGACTGTTCACGCGCTGTGTAAACCTCAGGCGGGCGTAAGGGCATATCCAACTTTCTTTTGTGTGTGGAGGTGAGGCGTCATAAAAAAAAAAACTATACAGTAAATAATAAACTTATGAATGATAATAATTTACTCTATCTATACAATCATTCTAACCCTTTTAATTGCTCGAAAAGAAAAATAAATCTATTGGTACGTCACTTGTTTCAATGATTCGCCAACTTCCTTGAACACTGATAAGTGTTTATAATATTGAAGCTCTCCATTTGCAAAATCATTAATTAGCATCATCCAACAAAACTCATTCGATTACTGCTATCACTTACTTTATGTTATCATATGCAAGTTTACATTCATTCAGAAACGGTAGCCAGACTCATAATTACACCAACAGCTATGTTCAATTTTAAAAGAATATGACTGGCGTTAGAGATTAAGTCTAACATTCGAATCACTAAAAGAATGATAAGTTTCCTAAGATCCTATGTGGTCTTACGTACCTCTCTTCATTCAAGCTTTTCATCAACATTATGACGAGTGTGTGTATATCCCCCCTTCCTTCCCTCCTCACCCTGACCAAATCCTGGATGCGGGCCAGCTAAGGGAACCTGCTTCACCAGGTGCTTCTGATAATATTCTTGAAACATCGACACAGACCTGCAATACACGACCCTTCTTTTTCTCCAGGTCCCAGTAAAGATAGTGTTCCCATCGACCTGCAGTCCACAACCTCTTGCTCCAGGTTCCTGTGAAGGTATGCATGCCAGTCGCTGGGACTCGGTCAGGCTAGCACTTTCCTCCCACTCAGACGCTCACACTTCACCCCCACACAGCCAAGAGCCGTTTCCCTCGCAAGAAACACTCGGATGTTGTACGAGACGTGGCATGAGCCATCGCGTGAGATGCCAATGTATTTCTCGCAGACAGACGCTTCTCCAACGCTGGGAAACCCACATTTTCCCCCAAGGCAAGTAGAGATACAAGCTTTGCTAATATACACAACTAATGTATGCAAATACTTGAAACGAAAATGATGTTTGCCTTCATCAAATACAAACGCTTGCCAGGCTCACCCTCCCCCCAGGCATGTTTTGTGTTAGGAGATTCTGAGTACATTGACGAGTGCTGAGTTCAAGGTTGATGTACTGTGTTGGGTCATATGACCTCATCTGTGTGTAACGTTACATGTCGACAATTAATAAGACGTATTTCTCACTCATAGATTACATTTCAAGTAGTTTTTACTGTTTTTTCAATAGTTGTTTTTGGGTAACACATACACATTATATATATATATATATATATATATATATATATATATATATATATATATATATATATATATATATATATATATGGCATCAAGTGAAGCTAGAGAAGTGGAACTGAGTCATAGGGTGGGTGGGCTATCGAACTATGGCCGCTGACTGCCATTACAATTAACAACATACTTACTTACTACCTTTACAAAGTTAAGGAAACAGAATGAATCATAACAGAAGGACCCGTGTCGGGAGAAGACCTGGCAAATCTAATTACAACGGTAGCGCCTTGTAAAAACAGAAAACGGGCAAGGGCTTGTGTCAGTTTAAGACCAGGCCAATCTCGCAAAGAAAACGTTAAGAATAAGACACTTTGATATATCTATTTCGTGTGGTTTATGTGCTCGTCGGTCGTAGACCGTTTCTTGTGTATGTTATAGTGTATGGAAGCACCATTTCTGTATGATCATGAGTAGGTATATACATCTTTTTCAATAGATAACTATTGAAAAAGATGAATGGTCATGCATGTGCGAGTTATACATGCAGGTGTGTGCATGATGACAACCCATCGTCTCTGCAAATACACACCATCACCTCGCTACTATCTAGCACCTTCTTGGTTCAAGCCACCCCCTCCCTCGCCAGCCGCGGAGCCACACACTCATACCAGCCAGAACAGGAAAGATCCTGCATGCGTAACCCAGCCGCTAAGTGCTAAAAATGGCTCAACGACCCAAACTACAATGATGATTAGTCTTGCAAAACAGTTTGGAGATTTTTTTTTTTACAAACACTATACTGCCATAAACCCCTCCATGGTACAAGGTCTGTACTTGTATCTCGCCATTAACAAGGGATCGTAGTCAATGGTAACAACGGCTAACTACTCTAAAGCTGAGGAGGGAGAGTATATATGTATGAGTAGGATGTAACACGAGATTATACTGAAGAGAAGAGCAGCTTGAGGACTGGTTATGTAGAGTAAGCAAACTCGTAAGTCTGGAAGTCGACAAGTCGACGATAATGACAAGTTCAGTTTCTAGAAAAACTATTAAGTTTAAGCTGACTCTACACGAATGAGAAAGCTTTGATCTCAAACGAGAAAAAAAATGAGAGTGACAAACTGTACTGGCAAAATGTGTAGGAGAGTCGCTTGGTCTGCCTGAGCAATAATATTATGCCAGCAGGTGCCACCACGAGACTCAGGAGGCGATCCTCGACCCAGACTAGGATCACATGGTCATGACAAGCCCGTCAAGTGTAATTCTCTATTCAGCCGTTTGACGTCGTAACAAATTCGATGGTTCTCACGGTCGGGAATGTTAATTAAAACTGTGCGACGGTGAAATATGTGGCGGGGGTTTCCATTTACGTATGTTTGCCAAATGAAATCACAATCCATACATATCCTGACATGCTAAATATTGGTCTCTAAAAATGGTTCACAAACCCGTGCTTTGGAAAAGCCTCACTGATGCTTCAATCTAGGAACATCAACAGAAGTATAAGTGACGAGGGCGTCCTAACCTTGCGTATCCTTACCAATAAAGGATTCAGATGCTCAGTAATATATATAAATATATATAATATAAATATATATATATATATATATATATATAATATAAATATATATATATTTAAATATATATATATATATATATATATATATATATATATATATATATATATATATATATATATATATGAAGTGCTATGGATGTACCTGGCTGCTATCACTGCCTCTCTCCTTCCAGTAAAAAACAGAAAAAAAAAAATGCTTTATATTGGCGACCTGAAAATGTAACTGATTTATAATAATTTTCCGGCTATAATGTAATTAATTTTGCAAGTTCTTAATTACATTTGTCACATTTTTCTGCGAGTGACTTTTTTGCTCTGTCCGGTACCGTTAGGCTGCTAATAACCGCACGTCATTCTAGATTGGGAGGCGGGACTGGCTACCATTCAGCCACACCGAGCGAGGATGTTGAGCAGCGCTGGTAACAATGGTGAGACCTGCACTGGGTACACGTGTACTCCCTTGATGAAGCATTTTGTAGTCAATAATCATATATATATATATATATATATATATATATATATATATATCATACTATTCTCCATTTCCCGCGTTAGCATGTAGCGTTCAGAACAGAGGACTGAACCTTTAAGGGAATATCCTCACTAGGCCTCCTTCTCTGTTCCTTCTTTTGGAAAAGTAAAAACGATGGGGGAGGATTTCCAGCCCCCCGCTCCCTCCCCTTCTAAGTCGCCTTCTACGACACGCAGGGAATACGTGGGAAGTATACTTTCTCCCCTATCCCCAGGTTTGGCTAGGACTATCACGGTTATAAATCCAACCACAGCTGAGTACACATCTATCCACCACCCTAGAGAAGGATGAACAGCCGCGTGGGATGTTCGAACCATCCAGCGATAAGAATCGAACCCCGGACATTGGAGTAATGAGTGAGCAAAGTTAACCCCTTTGCCACCAAGGTGCGGTGTGGTACTTCGTTAAATTCTACAAATGAAGAAAAAGACGTAAGCTCAGGGTATGTGCCACTGCCAGAGAGGTTACTGATGTACAACATCTGTGGCAGCGCTGCCAGTACGTTCGTAGAATGTTTCATGGACGTTCACAAGGCAAACGGTGTATCAGAAGACAGAATATATCCACTCTGTACAAACCCCTACCTCTTATTTCTGTGTTTCTGTGATCTCTCGAACATTCCTCTCGTTTCAACGTATTCTCTCGCCGTCACCCAAGGCGCATTTTCCCGTCACATTATGAATAAACAGGTGAGAAGTTCTCCCTCAGCAGGTACTTAGTGAGACGCCCCTCGGAGAACCACACAGGCGGCTGAGATCTGAGAAATATCTGGCTGGCATCATCGCGTGTTGCCCTTTCAACTGCAAGAGCTAGTGTAAGTAATGGAATATTTTCTCCGACTCTCTCTCTCTCTCTCTTGCATCTCCTTGCCTGTATGCTATACAGTTCTCCCCTCAGAGTCACATCTGTAGGAGTGACAAAATATATCCACCAACACCGCCAGAGGAGTGAAGCTCTCTGATTCTTTAATATATATATATTCCGAGTTATATTTCTGAGGTTAAGGACGAAATTGCAACCGGCATGATCTTGACGGTAAAGGGTCGATAGCTTAGCTCTCCACGTCCGTCCGTCACACGTACACGCTGTATATCCTCAGGCGTTCTTCCGTCTTGTGTTTGTTACCAATCATGGAGGAGGAGGAGGAGCGGGTTGGAGGAGGGAAGCACTGCACGGTGGTGTGATACCATCAGCTGCGGGCAGTGACCGTTCTCTTCACCGAGTGCAATGGTGATAGTCTCTTGTTGTAAATGGTGTCCAGTGGGCTACTGATACTCCGTTGATTATACACACACACACAGTCGTGAATAAAAAAAAAAAAGAATCTTATTTTTCTCTCTAAATTCAAATCTGCTTCTTATCTATCACGGGGGAACGACGGTAGTTTAGCGTATCATTATTCACAAGCAAACTGAGCATCAATAGCATATTAAGTGCTCTGTAGATCAACGAAAAATAGGAATGAAGTTTAGAAATAACTCGTAGAGTTTACTGGCCGCGTATACGTTGTGTTATTCATGCGCACTCAGCATCGCCTGCTGGACCTGTTTTATCATTCATACAGATCTATAGCGTCTGACATAGCGTGCTGTCTATATTTATATATGCACTTTAAATGTATATAGTTTCATAGTATAGCCACTGGACTGGGATGTATCATCTTTACAGCGAATTCTCCGTCTTGTGAAAGATGACCGCCACTCTGGCATTAGTCATGGGTGAGAGTAATTGTCCCCACGGGTTAAACTGGAGGGTAATGGATTAAGGACGAATAGTCTAAAACATCAGCAAAGAGAAACACAGGGTGAGAATAAAGTAGGTGGGCTGGTCACCCTGCACAGACGATGTTAAAACATGTGTTAATGTTTGTTACTTTATATTCCCCTAAGAGTTTTGATTCCTAGTTGACATTTTCTCGTTTTCTGTTCACCATATCCTTTACTTAACACCCTGTGTTCCGTTTTCAAAATGTAATCCTACTTTTTCTTTTTATAATGAGCACGACCAGAATACTTCGCATTTTCGGAACCTTCAACCGTTCGTGCCGTAAACCCTGCGTGACGATCTGTCATTCATTGTATCGAAGTTATTCAATGCGTGTTCTTTTGTTATTCAAATTAGTGTTCTTTTGTTATTCAACACGAGGTTTTGTTATTCAGTACGTGTTCCTTTGTTATTCAATACTTCTTTTGTTATTCAATACGAGGTTTTGTTATTCAGTGCGTGCTCCTTTGTTATTCAATACTTCTTTTGTTATTCAGTGCGTGTTCCTTTGTTATTCAATACTTCTTTTGTTATTCAATACGAGGTTTCATTATTCAGTACGTGTTCTTTTGTTATTCAATACATTCAATGCGTGATTTTGTTATTCAGTACGTGTTCTTCTGTTATGCAACAAGTGTTCTCCTGAAAAGAACAAAATAACCGCAGAGGAGAGACACACTGTGCACTTCACACATTCTTGTATACCTCACACGCCACTGTTGTGGACTATGGGCTACTGAGAGACGCCATTTCTCATCACCATTCCTCCCTCCATCGCCTCCATCGATCAGATAAAGTTGGAAATCTGGGCGGAAATGCTCGAGAAACCGCCGGCCACCCGTGGAAATAACGTGGAAATTGACTCTGGAACTGATGAAGGAAAACTTCCAGAGGAGTTGCCAGCCGGCGAGAATGTAAGAACAGATGCGAAGGTGCAGATGACAGCGAATGTGACAGCAAGTTGTACTAAAATAGTAATAATAATAATAATTAATAATAATAATAATAATAATAATAATAATAATAACAATAATAATAATAATAATAATAATAATAATAATAATAATGATAATAATAATAATAATAATAATAATAATAATAATAATAATGATAATATCAATAATAATAATAACAATAATAATAATAATAATAATAATAATAATAATAATAATAATAATGATAATAATAATAATAATAATAATAATCATACTACTACTACTAATAATAATAATGATAATGATGATAATAATAATAATAATAATAATAATAATAATAATAATAATAATGATAATAATAATAATAATAATAATAATAATAATAATAATAATGATAATAATAATAATAATAATAATAATAATAACAATAATAATAATAAAACAAAGCCCATACTGTCATTTCGACTGGAAATTATTCCAGGCACTCCAGCCTCCCACCCTTAGTACAATCTTCATTAATTTTTTTTTTCCTTCCTGGGAATGAAGGGTTGGGAGTAATGACGATGAAGGCAGAGAAGCGGTATGAAAGCACTTCCTGTGATCAAACACAGGGAAGGAAGATTAACTGAGTGATTGTTAATCAAGTTGCCTGTGACATATTCCACATCAAAATTATACAGCGCATTTATGAATGCATTATGAAAAAGATAATAACCTTAATTAAAAGAGGGGAATATCAAATTGAGGCTCGTGGGGAGGGCTTATCAATGGTGATGATTCGCTTTAAGTGTCCTCGAGGCATCGTCGCCACAGCTGCCTTACGTTATGTTGGACGCCGTCCTCGTCTTTGAAACACTGGGACTCAGTCCTGGCCTTCTGTTACTCGGTCCTGGCCTTCTGTTACTCGGTCCTGGCCTTCTGTCGCTCGGTCTTGGCCTTCTGTTGCTTGGTCTTGGCCTTCTGTCACTCAGTCTTGGCCTTCTGTCACTCGGTCCTGGCCTTCTGTCGCTGGGTCTTGGCCTTCTGTCGCTCGGTCTTGGCCTTTTGTCGCTCGGTCTTGGCCTTCTGTCGCTTGGTCTTGGCCTTCTGTCGCTTGGTCTTGGCCTTCTGTCACTCGGTCTTGGCCTTCTGTCGCTTGGTCTTGGCCTTCTGTCGGTCTTGGCCTTCTGTCGCTTGGTCCTGGCCTTCTGTCGCTCGGTCCTGGCCTTCTGTCGCTTGGTCCTGGCCTTCTGTCGCTTGGTCTTGGCCTTCCGTCACTCGGTCTTGGCCTTCTGTCACTCGGTCCTGGCCTTCTGTCACTCGGTCTTGGCCTCCTGTCGCTCGGTCCTGGCCTTCTGTCACTCGATCCTGGCCTTCTGTCACTCGGTCTTGGCCTTCTGTCACTCAGTCTTGGCCTTCTGTCACTCGGTCTTGGCCTTCTGTCGCTTGGTCTTGGCCTTCTGTCGCTCGGTCCTGGGCTTCTGTCGCTTGGTCTTGGCCTTCTGTCACTCAGTCTTGGCCTTCTGTTACTCGGTCCTGGCCTTCTGTCACTCGGTCCTGGCCTTCTGTCACTCGGTCCTGGCCTTCTGTCACTCGATCTTGGCCTCCTGTCATCCTGACTCCCTCCTCCTGGACCTCAGTCAGTCAGACTTGGTCCTGACCTTCCGTCAATTGGACACTTTCCCGGCCTTCTGTCACGTCTCCCACTACAGTGCCGTGCATGCTGCACTCTCCTCACAGTAAATAGAAACTTCATGTTTAGATACAACATTCGCCGGCGTTCGTGTTCATTCGCTGTGGGTAAATGTTTTCGTTAGCAGTGTCTGACACACATGACCCCGCATTAAGTATGTGAGTAACGGGGATCAGTATCTGAAGCAATGTTATGGACAGGGTGAAATGACATCAACGCATGAAATCAAAGCATATATATATATATATATATATATATATATATATATATATATATATATATATATATATATATATACAGGGTAGGAGTAGCAGTGGAATAATGCTATTGAACATCCGTCCCGACTTTCTGCCAGCCTGAGGCTTGGGAAGTGCAAAACTGATTCCCCTTAAAGGCGCATAGGATCCTGTATACACATGCCTCGCCCTGTATGAATGACGACGGTGTTAGCAGTGCAGAGATAAAGATGTGATCTATCCGTTGCCAGGATCCCTCGTTTGCTCACTCCGTATCTTTGCTCAGTAAAAGTTAATAGCATGCTCAGGTATCTCAAGAAGAGAATAACATCCTTAAAAGTCGCAAGCCATGGAGTTTTGATCAGGTTTGAAGTCATTAAACAAAGCTTAATGAAGTTTATATCGTGTTTGAATATATCCCATCGTATTACCCTAGATTTTGCTCGTAGGAGCTGGCTGCATGTGTGCCTCAACATTAGCTGAACCAGGCAATACTAGTGAAGCCCATTTTGTCACAGAGTCTTCATATGCTCTCTTGCAACTCATCAACTGGCCGTTCTGATGTCTGTTCATTTCTCCACACTGTTAAAGCGTTGGAACGCAACCCCTTTTCATGTCTGCCAAACACAACGAACCTGCACATTTTTCAAGGTATGTTCTTTCGCCTTAACAATATTCAGTTCTTTTCTTCCGCTTCCTCCTCTTTCTCTCGGTCATATTCATCTTTCTATACAGGCCCGACATCTAGGATTCTTTGTCCGTGACCGGAGGTTTTCAACATGTTTTACCATAGCGATAAAACATAATTTTTACCCTCTACCACCGCCGTCAGCATTAGCGTGTAACCTAAAAAAAAATTACAGCATCGTGTCATTACGCCTTTCACATGGTCAACAGAGAAACAACGAACTATCATTAAACATCCTTCCGTGCATTAGCTAGTCCAGTGACTCCACTCCAATCCTCACTCAATCCATTTCAAAGCAATTATAATTAATGTATTCAGCTGTAGCCTACTGTCATAATACTCTTGCGGACTGTGCAACATCTAAAAACATATTTCCACACTATGACAGTATTGCAAAACATGATCAGAAAAATGAGTCACTTAAAAAAAAGAATGAAAAACCCATCTGGATGTCGTTAAATAAAAGTAATAAGGAGGTAAAAGATAAGGGAGGGGAAGGTATATTAGGCAAGTATGGGAGAATTCAAGAAACAACGAATGACAAGTGTAAGACACGTGGGGAGTATTTCAAAGAACTGGTTGGCTATCACGGTGCAGGAGACAGGGAACAGAGGTGGGGGAGGGAAAGAGATACATAGAAAAGGAAGACAGTACAAATGAGGAAGTAAGATGAAGCACTAACGTTCCTTAAAGAAGGGAAAGTCGGGATTTCAGGTGGAGTGGTGAGCGAGATGGTGAAGCGAGGCTGACACTGCTAAAGAACAAATCTGGAAAAGTGTGTATGGAAGCATAGAAACGTGTGCAGTGACTGGAGGATAGCAGTGACTGCTCCACTGTAGACATTGGAGGAGGTGCGAGGAGGTTAGGCAGTAACTACAAAGTTGCTTCAGTAAAAGTCTTTGCGGATGTTATGTTTATATAAAACATATGGCAGTCTAGAAGACGTAATGCAGCACAGTAGAGGGTAAAGGGGGTAAAAATATGTAGCCTGAGGAAGAGACAGACACATGTAGAGGGAGTACTGATTAGGGTTAGAGATATTTCGGAAAAGGATAACATGGGAATGACTGTGGTATTGGATCCAATGGAAGTATAGTCTATGTGGAGTTGGTATGACTGGAGACTTTGGTGTCCTCTGACGCATCATCTATGCGTGTGAACTGTATGATTAAGTAGTTTTATAGGTGTGTGGAAGTTCATGCTTCAGTTTAACTGGCTGTGTGTACCTGAACTACCCCATCCAACTGACACCGGAGAAATGATTCGTGGTGACCATGACGAATACATGAACCAGTAGGGGGTCAGTCCGCTGTTCACCCAGCTGTTCATCCTCCCGTTTTGACTGGTCGATAAATTGGTTACCTGGCTTGAACAAGAATATATATATAGAGTAAGGCCTCTATTAGGGCCCGTGTCTTAGTTAACATGAAGAAATAAACAAAAAAAAATAGATAAAAACATTTAAGACTCTTCATGACCCGCTTTTCTTTAAACTATATATTCTTGCTTTTCAACATCAGCTATTAACACAGAACTCTGCAGGACCCGAATCAATTCTTCAAACAACTGAACAAATGACAATCATCGGTTTCTTCTGTGATTCTGGTTCCATTCACATGTCATCCAGCCACAAGCTTGTTAAAAGAAAATCGGGTCGAAAAGTTGTATTTCGGGTGATTAGTGTTGTTGTCAACTCTGCAAGGAAATGTTGTAGATAGAGTGTTATTAAAGTACCAGCACTTCTAATTATCATTATGACAGACATTAAGCTCTAGTCCTGAACACGATTAAAGGTAATCGCTGGCGAAACAGCTAATTAGGTTAATGCAAGCCGTTAATTACCCCAAATAAATGCCTACTCTAATTGCTGGATATTTACAGATGAGAGAGAGAGAGAGAGAGAGAGAGAGAGAGAGAGAGAGAGAGAGAGAGAGAGAGAGAGAGAGAGAGAGAACTGATATTTCTTTTTTCTAGATATATCGCAAGTAGAAAACAGTACGAACCTGTATTCATTCCATATACCTTATGTAGATTAAAAAGTCACATCTACTCAGAGTCTAGCTACATGTGATGAGTCTTGGATGCAGCGTGTCCCCATGAGAAGGCTACAGCCATGGAACTGTGTCCATCATAAATGCATTTCCTTCAGTCTTTAAACTCGAAAAACACTGGACTCTAATCGCATACTGGGGTTAACATGTCGTGTGTGTGTGTGTATAAGACCCAAAAATTAAATCAAGACTTATTAATCTGGTTGATGATGATGTCGACTGATGTAATTAGTCCAGGTCATTAAAGCGTTCTGGAGTGATTGGACCTCTGGTTTTCACTTCAATTTAATCACAAAAAATTGTGATTTATGTGGCTTAAAGATGTCAGTCTTGCAATTAACTCTCCAAGGAATTCATCTTGAGTCCAGCCCTAAATGTGTTGGGTAAAGGTGATTACTGCCGAAACAGCTAATTAGGCTAATTCAGACCGTTAATTAGCCCCAGTAAATGCCAGCACTAATTACCCGATTAGTGTAAGCCGAGGATAAAGTGATTTTATCAAATTCAAAGCAGAATGAATGAAGTTCTTAACGTAAATTGGGAACATGAGAGTTTTAATCTTCGATCAACTTCACATCCTTAAAAGAAAAAAATATCAAGTTAAACAGATATGTTTGCCAGAAGCCATGCCTGCTTACTTTAGCAGGGATGACCTCGAACACATGATGTAAAAACTGGTTCTTAATAATGATAACAACGTCTGAAATGACTGATTCTTATAAGCTTCTCATTAGTACACATGTAACATTTTTTTTTTTTTTTTTTTTATACTTTGTCGCTGTCTCCCGCGTTTGCGAGGTAGCGCAAGGAAACAGACGAAAGAAATGGCCCAACCCACCCCCCCCCATACACATGTATATACATACGTCCACACACGCAAATATACATACCTACACAGCTTTCCATGGTTTACCCCAGACGCTTCACATGCCTTGACTCAACCCACTGACAGCACGTCAACCCCGGTATACCACATCGCTCCAATTCACTCCATTGTAACATACGCTCAATAAAACTACAGGAAACTATGAAAAAAAAGACTGACTATTTTTGGGGGACACGACTGGATATATATTGCAAGGACTGGAAAGATATTTCAAGGATTCAGCCTCTTACATTACTCACAACTTTCCCATTATATATCCTGTATTTCCTTCTCTATTTTCCGCATCACTGAAGCCTCTGGAATCACTACTACACTTTCAGGAACTGCTTCCATGTTGTGAAGGTGGGTGTCTATCTTGGCGGTCCTAAAACTTTAAATGTTAGACTCACTGTTTACTTTTAAGTTCAGAGACATCTCCTCTTAACATTGGGAGATCGTAATAGAAATATTGCTATACTGTTTGTCGAATAGTATACTGATGCTAGGGTATACTGATGACCAGGATAGTATGCTGATGACTTCGATAGTAAACTGATGACTAGGATAGTACATGATAACTAGGATAGCATACTAATGACCAGGACAGTATATTGATGGCTGAGCATAATTCAGGCAGTCATTACGGTGGCTTGTTTACCACCAGATGTTTTAACAGGCGTTAACCCTCCCTGCCACCTTCTCAAAACCATTTGATTTCTTGAGTATATTTACATAGGGAAGGTTGAACAAGATAAACTGTTTACATGCCTAATGTTTTACCCCTGAGATGCTGAAGGCTGAAATCGACCTCTCTTTCGCAAATATTAAATTTGTCGACGTATTCTTAAAAATGTTCTGGAATTTTTAAAATGCCATATCTGCTTGCCAACAGATGTTGGCAAGCGGAATGTAGGTCTGACAGGAATAAATCATAAGTTGAATTCATCATTCGAAATGAACTTGTAGCTACGGGCAGCACCTGACCTCACCCACATCTCCCAGTGAAAGAGTCAGATGTTCATACGAGTCATACATGAATTCCAAGTGTTTCCTAAACTGCTTCTGATGAAACTGTTGTAACCCCACGGCTGTCACAGCGCTCGCTTCTTCAGAGACGTGGTTCAGGATCTGTTCCCTGGCGGGATAAGGCTCAGGACAACCTGCCCTACCGAAAATCTGGTAAACAGCGAGGCAGTCTTGAGAGAGAGAGAGAGAGAGAGAGAGAGAGAGAGAGAGAGAGAGAGAGAGAGAGAGAGAGAGAGAGCCGTGTCAGAGGACGAAGGCCCAGCCAAGGCTGGCAACTAGCGAGCCCGAGACGCAGAGGGGAGGGAGAGGCTGCAGAATAGTTCCATCCTCAACATAACCAAGAACGAGGATTATGACTCACATTAAATGATAAATGAATAAACAGAATGATGCTGCCCGTTGAAGACCTCTGTATATCAAACACTGTGCTATACATTCTGAAAATACCTTTCTCGATCAGAATTGAGTTATAAGAAAAAAAAATTAATAGTGATGGAGACTCATAATCTTGCATTACACAAAGAAACGACAGGCTATTACTTGGATAGGAGTGCGAAACGAAACTTAAATACATTGTAAGAAGAGCGAATGGTGAGGATGACAATGGGAGCTCGTCTCTGCAGTATTACGATCACGTCTCCTCCCTGAGTGAGGAAATGAGATATGGAATGGAGGAAATGGGAGGAGAGCGGGTGCTTGAGCGGGAATAAGACCCGCATACAAACTTCGCTGGGAAAGTTGGTGCAACTGGCGTGGGTAACGTGAACATACAGAGGCAGTAGGGAAGAGAGAGAAGACATAACCTCCAACATTATATAGACCAGTATGATCCAATAACAGAGTTTACAACTAGGGACGAAGACGTCAAGGGACGAAGACGCTAAGGGACGAAGACGCCAAGGGACAAGGACGCCAAGGGACGAAGACGTCAAGGGACGATGACGCCAAGGGACGAAACGCCAAGAGACGAAGACGCCATGTCACGAAGACTCTAAGGGACGAAACGCCAAGAGACGAAGACGCCATGGGACAAGGACGCCAAGGGACGAAGACGCCAAGGGACGAAGACGTCAAGGGACGAAGACGCCATGGGACGAAGACGCCAAGAGACGAAGACGCCAAGGGACAAGGACGCCAAGAGACGAAGACGCCAAGGGACGAAACGCCAAGAGACGAAGACACCATGGGACGAAGACGCCAAGAGACGAAGACGCCAAGAGACGAAGACGCCAATCAGAAAGAATAAAGAATTTGCTTGTCAGATGATTTTCTCCCTTAAGTATACCAGTATATCTAACTGCATATTACTCGTGTACCTGTACTTCTACCTCTATGACTGTATATCTACCTGTATACCTTTATGTATATATATATATATATATATATATATATATATATATATATATATATATATATATATATATATATATATAGACGTCTACCTGTATATCTACCAACGTAATAACAAATCTAACACTTCATGACCTGATTAATGTCCATGGACGCGTACTTCATTGTGGTATATACCACAGCTGAGGTTGTTCTCCCGTTAACTAAGCTGCTGCCGTCTGGACGACAGAACATGAACACTGGGGCAGAAAAATGTTCTACATCACGGAGGGTGTCCGCTGTCAATAATGGTTGAAATTAGATAAAAAAAAAAAAAGAATTTCACGATAACCGATAATGAGCGATTTTGTAATTCTGTTAATATAATTGCATGTAACCACAATGTTTATACCTCACAACTGTACAGCCCACTTCACTTGATTTAATCTGATACCGGAAGAATTATTTGCAGTACATGAAAACCTCTTTGTAATCATGATGTTTAACCTACTCATAAACATAATGCTTAACTTCCTCATAAACATAATGCTTAATCTCCTCATAAACATAATGTTTATACCTCCTCATAAGCATAATATAACGTTCAACCTTACAAGCACAATATTTAACCTCCTCATGAGCATAATGCTTAACCTCATCATAATGATAATAATCTTTTAACCTTCTCACTGAGGATAATATAAAACCTCCTCATAATCATAACGTAATGTTTAACCTCCTCATAACCTCCTTTTGAGTCTCATGCTTAAAATCTTGCCCAAAGCCATGTGTAAGTTTACCGGCGCCTCTGAACACCGCCTCTCCCTAACTCGCCTCAAGATATCCATTCCAAATGCTGTACTGAGAATAACCAATATTGGTAATAATCTGTGAATGACTTAGTCTGGGAAGGGTAAGAAGTTGGAAACGTCACTACATCTGGTTTTCATTAATAATGAGATTCAGCCACAGTTTTGGCCATGCTCATTAAAGGTATCAATGCTAGAGCAGCTAATTAGGTTCATTAAATTCGTTGATTAACCCCTAATTACCGCTGTTAATCAATGGATTCCGGTAGGTCAAAGGTATATTTTGATTGCATAGAGGCAATACAATAATGGCGTGGATTAACAACGGTAAGGTCTGTCGATGTCTTTAATACTATGTATGATATCCTTATGACAATATAACCAACAAGAATATCAGCTGGAACGCCTAATTTACATTGCAGTGATTTAAACAGGTAACCTAATGCTCGAATGTACATACTCTGCAGCTTATATTCCACACAAAGTAATACTTAAATGCACATACATTGCAGCTTATATTCCACACATTGCAGCTTATATTCCACACAAAGTAATGCTTAAATGCACATACATTGCAGCTTATATTCCACACATTGCAGCTTATATTCCACACAAAGTAATGCTTAAATGCACATACATTGCAGCTTATATTCCACACATTGCAGCTTATATTCCACACAAAGTAATGCTTAAATGCACATACATTGCAGCTTATATTCCACACAAAGTAATGCTTAAATGCACATACATTGCAGCTTATATTCCACACAAAGTAATACTTAAACGCACATACATTGCAGCTTATATTTCCACACACAGAAATGCATATTTTTATTTTATCAGCTCTTCTAAAATAAAAAAAATCTTGGCGTCAATGCCCATTCACAACTAGGTTGCATACGTATCTCTAGATAGTTTAATTCACATAAATCATCCTTTACGATAAGCGTAATGATAGTAAAACAGCTTTTCGACTCTACCCTCTCTTACTCTAGCATATTAATCGTTGATCTTGATATCTCGATTCATAGAGTAAAAATGTAATTGTTAATACGCCTAAAGCTGAAATGTATCCCTTTATATTTGCTCATCGAACGACTGACTCGAGCTGGGAGGGTTGAAGGGGGAAAACGAATGGTTGGAGTTGGTGAGGGCCGATAGAAAACGGGGTTGGGAGAACTGGGAGAAAATGAATAGTTGCGGTTAAGGAAGAATGGATGGTTGGGGCTCGTTGGGCTGAGAATTGTGTGGTTTGGTTGGTTGGACGGGTAAGGCTGAGTTATGATAGGGTTGAGAGGGCTGAGAGGGCTGAGAGGGCTGAGAAGAGAGAGAATGGATGGACTGAGAGAAAGTGTATGGTGCAAAGGGAGAGAATGAATGGATGGGGATGGTAGGGCTGGGAGAAAACGTATGGTTAGAGAGGAGTGAGAAAAGGGACTGTTGAAGTTCAGATGGCTGAAAGAAAACGAATGGTTGGGGCTCAGAGAAAACGCATGGTTGGGGCTCACAGAGGACGAATGGTTAGGGTTGGGAGGAGTAAGAAAAAGGACTGTAGGAGATGAGAAGGGTAGGAGAAAACAGAGGGTTGCGACTAAGGGGATGGCTGCTGTAAAGGGGAGAGAATGGATGGCAGGACCAAGACAAAACGGATGGTTAGCGGTAAGAGGAGACTGGAACTGCTGAGTGGGACTTGGAGAACTGAAGTGAGAGCTAACAGCGCATACGGATGACAGGACCAAGCGGAAAGAGAGACTTCCCTTACTCTGCCTCACATCTATATCAAGGACATGTATTGGACTAAGCTACACCGTTTTATTTTGATTTCGTCAAACTGTTTATGACTGCAGCCCGTTAGACTAAATAAACCATCCACTTGCATCCCTCTCGACCACGTGCATATGTAAGATATCGTAACCAGGAAGTCTTATTTGAAATATCCAGTTTACTGGTCTAAAGCGTTCGGGTTTTAGTGCTTCGAACAGTATCATTACTGGCAGAGGTCGACCCCGTGTGTGACTGAGTGTATGGGGTATTTCGAGTGGATGAGCTGGTTGGTTGGATGTTTGGATTTCAGAGCTACAATTGCTAGGGATGTTATGGCTGTTGTAGTCAAGCTACACCCACCCAAAATCTCTCGCGTCTTCAGGTGTCGAGGCTAATTCTAAGACCACATACGCCCTCACCATGCATGTGTGGCCCATGTGTGCTGAGTCTGCCGATTCTAATCTTACTTAAGTATATGTCTGTTCGACCGATACTGATATTACCATAAGTCCCATCAGTCCATATTTGTCACTCGTAAATGTATGTATCTCTACCATTTCCAAAGCCTGTTATTACTGACCGTGATATTCTGTTTAATCTTTACTTGTTATTTTTAGTTCAAGCACTTTGTGTAATTAATGTCGGGGTCAAAAATAACAGTACAAAGGACGTGAAACGTCAACCCCTAAAATCTAACATTTAACCTTCATCATTTTCCCAGCCATTAAAAAAAAAAATTATCTCGACGTTTTAAAATGTCTCGTGTCATTATGGAAGTTTTCCTCTGATATTTTGAGGAAACATTAACGAGAGGTTATTTAAAGTTAATGAGATGCATTATCTTCTTGTGATAACATCAACCACGTATAAGCTACATCGGAGGCAAGAGAGGCACGACGTAGTGCGCACCGCCTGATGCAACGGGACAGGATGAAACTGTGTTATTCCTGAGTTCTGAACCTCTGCCACAACATGTTGATACCACTCCACGGATCAGCTGATACCACGCCATGTGTATGCGTGGCCACTGATCACGCCAAATGATGCTTGAACGCCTAAAACAAATTAAATCTAATATGGTTTGATCGAGAGTCTTGCCTGTTGTGTTTTATAGTGTTGTCAGTAAAATATCAAACAAAACGATGCTCTTTTATTTTTTTTTCTAATCTCTCAGAGCCTCAGTGGAATTATTCAAGTATGTGAAAGAAGTATTGGGAATGCCCTTGTGAGGATGGGCGTTATTTTTCTTCTCGTGTACAAGGCCAGAACATTTCTTTATTTTTCCAAGATACTGTTGTCGTCCAGTGTATTACCGGGGTGCCTCGTTTCCTTCGCTCGAGATTCTTGCCTACGATCGCACCGAATGGGATTAAGGAATGCTTTTTATATCCCACCTTCATACGCACTGAGGCGTGATTGTTCATTTGCAAGTTGCAAATTGGATCTCCATCGAGAATTAATAGACTTTGATGATCGGCTAAAACTAATATAAGAGAAGTAAAGTCAATGGCGCACACACTGCAGCCCCTCAATAAAAAGTGGTGGTTGAAAATGTGATCTAAATTCGACGACCAAAGATCTCTCAACTTTCCACAGACAACACCTCACTCTCCCGCACATTCTCAGACCTCTCTTCTTATTCACTTTCCTTCCCATGTTCTTTCTTTCGCACTGCATTCTTCCATTTTCCTCTCTTCCCTTCCTAACGTTCCTCATCACCCCTCTACTCGTGCTCTATGTACCTTCTTTACCTCCCACCTCCAGGAGCTTCTACAACTGACGTATGAACATTGCATCACAGTCATGTTGGACAACACAACACCGTTGCTAATAAGGACAACACTTGACATAAACTAATATACTAGTGAAGATACTATTCAACTGCTAATCTGCCGCGAAGACAAGTGACCAAGACAACTTAGTCGACTTCTCAGATGGACATCAGTCGCAAGTCGCTCAGCCAGAGGCTCCAGTCCCTCGCACTCTACAGGAAGACCAACCCAGCCTTCCATCAAACTGGGTCCAACAAACAGGAGTTCGACTTTTGGCCACAGATCGAAGATCATTGCTAGACCAGTATACTAAGAGTCCTCTACAGCTGCTAACCAAGGCAGAGTATAAATATGAATAGTATTCACGTCTAGTAAAATGATATGAAACACGTTAGGCGGTCAAAAATACCAGTCTGCTTTTAGAGGAAATGGCACAGCAATTCTCAGTCGATTTGATCATGTCCCGCTCGCAAGTTCTGACAGCCGGACTCCAAAGTTCCTGGCACTTTTGGCGGACAACTTTCTTACCGTCAGTGACTATATCATCCAAAGTCTGTGAGAAGTGAGACCGCTTGATACATAAGAATAACTATTTTAGATCCGGCGTACCAGCAGTGATTCTGGGATGATTACAGGAAACAACAGTGCAGGTAACACTAAAGCTGTGAACAACTTCCCGGGATTCTGTCTTCGATTTTACAAAAGTAGAGCAAAGCGAAGTTCGGCTGAAGCCGAGAAGGCAAGCAGGACTGTACTTGTCTTCGCAAGTAAACAAGATAGGGAGGGAGTCATCTGACTGAGGTTAAACCTGGTGAAGAATTCAGTATTTTTCGTAAGCTTTGTGAGGGTGAGGTATTATAAAAAACAATGAGTTAATCAAAACCGAAGGCAGTGAATAAGAAAACCAATCTTGATATATCTGGTAAACAAAGGAATAATGTCGATTATTCCATTTCTTAACGGAGAAATTTCGCACTGCAATAAATTCCTATTCCGATTTCGCATAAAGAGAGAGAAAAAAGAGAAAACCAATCGACCTATGGGTAAATTCTGGATTTACCTGAAATACTGACTGGCAAAAACTCGTGGGTCACGAAGTGTTTTGGGACGACGTGCTCTGGGTACGAATAGATCAGTACCCGGTGCAGTCGATGTAGTTCATCCAAACTACTTCGTACTCAAGTCATTTCGCATCACACTGTTTTCAGGAAATACATGAAAAAAAACGAATGTCAGGCCACCAGTTGATGGTGTTGGTCCATCCCAACGAAGCAAGACCTAGCCTAACCTAATCCAACCTAGTGTAGCTGTGGTTTTCCTTGGCTGATTATAATGTATAACAACCAATACTGTACCTGGAATAACGAATAACGTATGTTTAAATTTACTTTGAAAAATAAGTGAAATGTTTGTCACGTGTAAATGCGGCCAATACAACTCTTTGAGTTATATTGTGAGACGAAATGCGAGCGGCGGCGGTGGTGGTAGTGGCGGTGGTGGTGGTAAGGGTCGTGGTTAGTGTAGCTGTTGGCAGCGGAGGTGAGGGCAAGGGCGGCGGTCGTGACGGGGTCAACGTGGGTGGTGGCAGGGGCTGCGGCGGCGTATATGGTGATGGTGGCTGGGTGTGTGTGTGTGTGTGTGTGTGTGTGTGTGTGTGTGTGTGTGTGTGTGTGGCGTGGATGGTGATGATGGTAGTAAAGTAGGGCGTGGGAGGTAAGACCTGGGAGGTGGTGGTGCCTGAAGCGCTGGAGGAGGCTGGGCCATGTGTTCCATGTCACCCGAGTCACGTCTGTCATCTCGCCAGCCAGAGAATCCCACTCCCTAACTCCCTCCTCCCCACCACTGCACCAGTCTCCCTGCTCTCACCTTCCGCCCCATACCACACTCCTGCCAGACCCGCTTACTTCCTCCCACACTTAACTATCTTTCACCAAGACACTCACACATCGCTCTCCAAATATTCCTCCTCCAACCATCATACTTTCCCTCCTGCCGTTTCCCTGACTTCCCTCCTCCTGGCTGCGTTTTCCCCATCATTACATTCCTCCCTCTCTCGTCTCTTCTCCTCCACCTCAGCTACATAAACATCTCTCTCTCCCTGTATCAACCCCCCCGCCCCCTCACTATCTATCTCTTGCGCCCAATTCCTCATTCTCTCAAGGGCAGGATCTCCCCCGAATCAAACAAGGCAGAAAAGTACATTAATTAGCTCAACAGTGCGAAAATGCAGACTGGAAATCATTCGAGTTACAAGTGAATTGTGTGAGGGGGAGTCTAGCACCACTCTGGATGATGTGCCTGCTCCTGTTGCGTCTTCACAAAGACAGACAGACACACACACACACACACACACACACACAGAGATTTCTGATATCCCATACTTGCAAGGAAAAGTAACTCAGAACAACTTTCATTTTCAGTATAAACATCATATTTATCAAACATAAAGTCCCATCCAGTGGTGGACACTGAGACACCTCGTTTATCGCTATAGAAAACTCTAGAAAAAAAAACTGGAATTATTACAAACTAGGAAGTATTACTCGTGCAAACGCTCGTGCGATGCAAGAAATCTAAGTCTTGTGTGGTGACTTTATTATGACTTAATCACGCAGATGCACTTTACCAGCGATCACAGCGGGGCGACACTTGTAGAATCTAAGACTTCGGAAGCCGACAACCTACAGCTTCTGGAAGACTCGGTCAACAGCGACAGCAACACCGGGAGAATTTTTGGCACTTGGGAATCGAACATAAGATGTAGGACCTTAATCATGGTTGGAAGACGTATGCCAGTGATAAAAGCACATGAGGAAATGGAGAATTACAGCAAGTGGGGAAATACAGGAAGAATCTAGAGTAAGAGAATGACACTTTGCTAGGAGAGAGACAGAGTGGGTTGGCTGGCAAAGAGACTCGGAGTCTTGCAGTATAAGTCACTATAGAAAACACAATCTACAAGAGAACGATCACCTTCTCCATGCAAGGCTTGCGTTACGCAGTTACTGTACCATTCATCTGGATCTGGAAGCCAAGAACTGGAATTGAAAACCCAAAATCTCAGGATCTGACTCTCTATTCTTTCATAAGTAATCGCGTACTTAACGTGAGTGAGAGCAGATCAGTCTCCACACAGGAACTAGGTTTATACTCCCATCATTTTTCGCCACCAAATCCGCTAGCACCGTGCCAGTTCCCTCCCGCTTACGCCTAGCAGAAAAATAGTCTCATGTGGCGGTGTTTTACTCAATGCAAACTGCAGAGAGAAAGGCCTTGGCCAGGATGTCCATTTCTCATGGTGTTCGGCATCGCCACTAGGTATTGCAGTGGTTGCAAGATGGCTTCAGGGATTTGCCGATGGGGAAGGTGGAGTTCCAACGACAACCTTGATAGGAAGATAACCATTTCATCTACCTCCCATGGCGTGCAATATCTACTAGATCTTGAAATCTTGCATTAGAGGAAGCTCCACGTAGAGCGGTAAACGAGTCTAAGGAACATACTCACGTTACTACGATACAAACTAAGCTGTGTTTAAAGAATTTGCGCGCGCAGTTAGGAACATCAAGACTGAAGAACAATCACTTGTTCTGCCTAATTTGTTTTAAATCACTTTCTTCCTCTCATCCTACCTGCAGTTCGAGTCCCTCTAACCTGACTCCAACCTTCTCGTCTCTTCTGCTAGGAATGAGCTCTAGGACTCCTTTACCCCCCTCCTTTCAATCAGCCAAAGCGACGGTTCGAAATCATTGGGTCGGAAGCGCCACCACTTTTCATTTTCATCTTTCCCGCGATTCCACCAGTTATGCCCGTCATTGTGGAGGACGAGGGGAATCTCTTCGTGTCATTACCTACAACAAGTCTTTATCCCCGTGATAAAGTCAGTACCTCCGCCGTTATTGTTGGATAGGCAGCAGCACCAGTAGACATCCTCACACTAGCACATCACCTAACAAGTGTTAACAACATTGCAGATATATACAAGTAGGAACAGTGCTTAAGCCGTGTTGTCACTTCTTTCTACTTGGTGCCCAATACTTTGGGTTTTGTACTTTGGGGAGTATACTGAATAAAAGTTACTCTCAAATAATTATTCTAGAATGCCTTTAGAATCACTTACATGAGTATTCCTGTCGCTTTCTGAACTTCAGACAGACAGACAACGAGAAATAACTTGTAGCATGCACCTCTGTAGGGAGCAATAACCTGCAGAATGCACCTGTGTAAGGACCAATATGTGAAAAATAAACAGGATGGGATCCCATCCAACAAGAGGGGCCTAAACAGAACCGACCCCCAATTCTTTTGTACCCATCTTGGCACTTTTTTTTCCTCGCATCTGCCATGCAAAATGACCCTTCCTCACCGTTAACCTACATCCACCGCTATCAAACCCTTGAAATCCCCCTTCAGCTCCCTTTACCTTCTCTCCCAATGTCAAAACAACAGATCAGTACCACTAATGTGTTCACTCCACCTTCTCATTCTTTCCCCCGGTTTAAATAACTGTACTCGTGCCTCTGGGTGACGAAGGCAAATGTCCCTGTCACTCCCAAGACGTTCAGACGTTTTAAGTAAATACTTCGCAGTTCCCGGTAAGAGATTCACTCTGCTACAACCTCACTCCTTGTGAAGGGAGTTTAACACTGACAAGTGGAGAGAGAGAGAGAGAGAGAGAGAGAGAGAGAGAGAGAGAGAGAGAGAGAGAGAGAGAGAGAGAGAGATAGAGAGAGAGAATCACTTACAGTCAGAGTATCCATCTTGACATCAACAAGCTTTTGAGGCAATAAGAGAAACAAACCATTCAGTGTGTAAAGCTGATGTCCAGTAATTAATCCCGACACCCACACCCCCTCCATTCTAGACAGGAATCGTCAGTGTGTATTACAAGAGCATTGCCACTGCCAGCAGCTCCTGTGACTCGTTGTAGAGAACCATCTTTGTTGGTGATTTATCAAAGACTAGGTTCAGCGGAGGCGGTGTCAGCATGACCAAGGGCGTCATGTTCGCCCCTGAACCTCGGCCTGATGTCGCCTAAGCGGAGACTCTGGAGGAAATGAGGGGATATTAATGTCAAGTGGATTATTATCCCCTGGAGGAGGAGTGCAGCTGTTGTCCCACATGGTGAAGATCATGGTTACCATACACTCTGTGCTCAGCGGCAGTCTCAGTAACCCTGTAAGATGTCTGCCTCCCTTTCGAGGAGAAAGTCTGTAATGCTTCTATGGATGGATGCAGACCCTCTTTCGATCCTGGGATATGGTGGATGTGACAACCAGTGAGAACCTACACGCGATCCGACGTTACCACCTCATGATCGTTAACCATCCTAAATGCCTTGTTAAGTGATCAAACAACCGTACTGTAGCACAGTTTTCGAACTCGGATGGTTTCATTAACAATCAGCCGCAACAGATAAAGAAAATCACAAACTGCTCGTTGTACTACGCAGACGACACCTGAGACAGCCGGCACCTAAGGACCGTTAAGTCAAAACAGGTTTTCATAAGACTGTCTAGTAATGACATCACAGGACCAGGTGACAACCTGGGCCAATACGCCTTGTCGTGGTGTTCTACAGAAAACCTTGAAATGTAAGGCTCTTCAGGTAAATGTCTCACGACACTGAAGGCAATTTTCAGTCATGTATGAACAAGAATTTTGTAAAAGTTCAGAACGGTATCGTAAATGAAGGATTCGAAGAGTTAAGAGTGCTTCAGAACCGTCGGCTATTGCGACCAGTTTAAAAAAAAAAAGAATGAGAGAGTTGAATAGAGTTTCTCTCACTAGTAAGCTTGCTGAGAATTCCGTGGCTCCTGGTGGCCACTGTCACGCCTAGCAGTTTGATGTGTTGAGTCTCCATTAACTCTGGGCCGATCACAAGACATTCATTACGAAGTGCAGAAGGTGCGACTACTATTGAGTGTTGTGTAACGCGGGAGAGTCTCCCACTCAGTGAGGGGAAACCTGGTTGACATACAGCATTCAACATCACCTTAGCACTCACCTCACAACTGAACATAACAACGCTACCCCTCACAACTGATCATAACGGCACGACTCTCACAACCGATCACAACACTACCCTCACAACTGATCCTAACGACACTACCCTCATAAATAATCCTAAAAAGCACTATTCTCACAAGGGATCACAACAAAAGCTATCCTCACAGCTGATCACAACAACAAACATTCCTCACAGCTGATCAAAGCAACACCTCTCTTACAACATCTGCCCGTAGCGCTGTCTACCCTCACATCTGTTGACACTCAGGCTACCACCCCGTCGTGTGTGGGGGAGTCTGGTGGGGTCGCCCCTCCTTGCCTTTCTCCGCCACCCTGTCCTTAATGAGGTCTGTCGACCAACTGCCTGTGTGGTTAACCTCCACTGCCGGTGTCAGTCACAGCAAGAGAAGCAACGGATGTCGTCTCTGCAGTGACACGGCAAAACGTGACTTGTATTTCGCAACGTTCATCGAGAATATGGAATATTCTTTTTAAGGTTTTGTAAAAATATGACATTATTTCCCCCGCTCCCTTTTCTTTTTTTTTTCTCTCGTCACTGCTATGCCTAGTTGAAGTGTAATTGATGTCTCGTGTTCGTAACGACAGGAAAACAAAAAATTCATCATATATGTAAAAGAGACAGATGAACGTAATGAAATGTAATTTGTGACGAAGATATCAATTACATGTACTCGTGAGATGAATGTTTTTATGTTGTTTAACGAATAGACTGATTTCCTTGAATAGACTTTACGATGGAATGCAAGGAAATATAACTTGCAACTTTATTATACCACATGTGCCACCAGTCAAGGAGGGCTGGTTGGTTCCCAGCGCCCCCTTTTAGATCAAGGCCCTGTCCCACCTACCCATGTATATCTTGCATGTCGTAGAAGGTTACCTAAAGGGACTGGAGTGGACAGGGGGGGAGGGAGTGGGATCTACCCCTCCTGTATTATCATCTATATAAAAAGGAGCCAATCGAAGATTTATCCGCGAAGGTTCAGTAGTGTGTTTGTGACGCTACCTCGCTAGGGCGGGAAAGGCAGGAAGGTATTAACAAATGCGTGTTCTTATGATGCTCGCACAGGTATGGACGGTTCTGACCTACAAAATTAAGATACATTCTAATACAAAATTCAAACATCGCGTCTAAATTTATCCGAGGCAATGTAAGGAAACGAGGCGGTAACTCTGACGTCCCATCTCTTAACTGATATCACTAACGTCTTCAATGACATCCCAGTGACGTCATCTCGTCATAACAGTGGCAAACCTCACACTGATAACTGATATCATAAACAGCGTCACGGGCAATACCCACTGGAACTTGTGCCACCACTTACGTCACCTACACTTCTTCCCCTGCATACTACATTCACCCCAGCCTTCATCATCCTTCACCTGCAAACTACCTTCTCCCCAGCATACTACATTCTCCCCGGCTTTCTACATTCTTCCCCAGCTCTTATATTCTAGCCGTCCTCATACATTCTCCCCAACCTCTTACATCTAACCTTTAGCTTCCTCTTTCCTCCCCGGCCTCCTACACTCACCTTGTTCCCACAACTCACTACTGCCACCGCCCTGCCAACGCAACATTACCCCTTACCTGGGTCGCCGCTGCCACCACCACCACCACAATCACCAGCACCTTCTCTGCTTGCACCACTTGGGCAACCGTATCCACCACAATCACCCCCCAGCCACACCACCACAACCATTAGCATGACCACCATCACGACCGCCATGTCACAACAAAAGGCACGACCACGAACCACCATCCCATCGGCTGCATAACAATCATCACCATCACCGCCACTACATCATCACCATCACCACCATCACCACCACTAAATCATCACCATCACCGACACTACATCATCACCATCACCGCCACTACATCATCACCATCACCGTCACTACATCACCACCATTACCGCCACTACATCATCACCATCATCGCCACTACATCATCACCATCACCACCATCACCACCACTACATCACCATCACCGACACTACATCATCACCATTACATCATCACCATCATCGCCACAACATCATCACCGTCACTACATCATCACCATCACCACCACTACATCATCACCATCACCGTCACTACATCATCACCATCACCGTCACTACATCACCACCATTACATCATCACCATCATCGCCACTACATCATCACCATCACCACATCACCACCATCACCACCACTACATCATCATCACCACATCACCACCATCACCTCCACAGCCGTCAACACCATGACGGTGACCTCTACCACCCAACGAAACATGACGAGACCCACCACCCAACACCACGACAGACAACGCTAATAAAACGTCTGGCTGCCACGTGCCACTACGACCAACATGACGAATGACAGCCCTACAGCCCCGCCACCCCACTCCACTCAGTCCTACCCGGTCCACCAATCCATTCACTGCCTGCAGCCAGCCTCTTGTGCTGTGAGTGTGTGCGCCTTTCCTCAGCGGACAACCTCATCATAGATCATCGGGTTCAGCTGTATGGCCTTCTTATGTACTCCCTCGTGAATTACTGGATCCCGATGATCAACGACAGAGGTGGAGCGATTGTTAGCTGTCTGGCGTTAAGTCTCCGCGAGGCGGTGTGTGCTGATGTGGCCGTTCGATGATGAATGACACATCATACTCTCCCACCTCGTGTTTGACATCGGTGTTGTCCGTCACTCCCCTGCACTCTAGATATACCCTCCTACAGCAGTTCATGACCCTCTCTGTATTTCAATCAAGGCCCAGCCTCGATGTGGACTCTTGTCCGTGACTGGAGCCTCCAACATAGAAAAAAAAAAATCCCATTCTCTCAATAGGATGGTTCTCATCCTCTCACCTTAATCTTTTTGGGCCACTACTACCCTCACACCCTCATGAAAGGCCAGCTCCCATCTCTCTCTCTACCTTGTCCTACTTTCTCCCCTCATCCTATATATCCATACATCACAGCGCCTCCTTAAACCTGCTCCTTTCAGCTGCTATCATCCTTAAACTTAGCAGCTCCCCTCACCACGTCTCCAAAGCTAATTAACAATACAAAAGACGGCTCTCCCTCTAATCAAGAAGTCACACGTTCACACCTCTAGCTTGCCTCTTCACAACCTCCGTCCGCGCAGGCGCCACCGGTGAAACACCACACACAGCCTCTCTCCTCCTTGGCCCAGCTTCCCGACTCGTATTTGTAAAGACGACATTCCTCATACCGAGTATATAAAGTTGAATACCGAAGAGAAACATGCGTCAATGATAATCACACCAGATTTTCACCTTCCTTCCACAGGACAGTAACTAGAAAATGTAAGTTTTAAAGAACGTGCAGTGGCGGATGAAACCACCGCAAATTTTGACAATGATAATTATCATAGCTTGATCTATCCATACCTAAACTGTAGGAGCTCAGACTGTATAAAGCCATCATCATTTTCCAGAGACTCGTCATCACTGCACTTCTTACCTAGAGCCACAACATCAGGATTAGCAGCAAAGCATGAACGGAAAAATGAGGATGAACTAGAATTAAGATAAGTGATCCTAATGATGGTGCTTACCCTGTTCATTACGTGCGGCGCGTGTGATTACTGTTCGTCTGTTATGGGGAGAGAGTTTACACTCGCGTTGCCCCGTCTCTTACCCTTGTATATATAATACCATGTTTTTACTCTTATGTATATACACACTGATGATATAAAAGTGCTTCTTCATACCGTTTTTAATAAGTTTCATGCTCAATTTCTTGCTTTGGACTTTGGCGGCTTCATTTGTGAATAATGTGAAGAACTGTTCACGGTCGACATCCTTAAACTGGTTTTGAAACTTGGAGGTTGTGATCAAATCCCCACTTGACTTTTCTCTCTTTCCCAAAGTGGGAAAAGTTATGGCCTCTAATCTCTCAACCGTAACTTGACTCTTGTTTCAGTTACCGTTTTTTGTGGCCCTCTTTGACTCTTCCATATTAGTTCACTATGATGTGTTTCTTTAAACGTGGGGGCTAAACCTGAGATATATTTTCTAGCTTTGGTAAAAGATGAAAATAGTTTGCTGTATATCTCTCCTTGTTCCATTTATGTAAATACAATTTTGATATCTGCCATACATACGCTATGGTTGCTGGCAATCAGACCACGAAGATACACTCTCCATCTTACACGGAACGTTCGACAATGTGTAACTCACATGACATATTATTGCTAAATCTAAATATTCCCGCGATGAGCGCTACACGCCAGCCTTGGGCAATGGCAAAATCTCATCACAGGTATAGTTTAGCTGTTGGGGTCCACGAGTGTAGGGAACTCCCTCCCGATATTGTACAAATAGGTGATTACACTCGTGTGCGTTCCTTCTATATATATATATATATATATATATATATATATATATATATATATATATATATATATATATTTTTTTTTTTTTTTTTTTTCATACTATTCGCCATTTCCCGCATTAGCGAGGTAGCGCTAAGAACAGAGGACTGGGCCTTTGAGGGAATATCCTCACCTGGCCCCCTTCTCTGTTCCTTCTTTTGGAAAAAAAAAAAAAAAAAAAAATATATATATATATATATATATATATATATATATATATATATATATATATATATATATATATGACAAGACGAAAACGGAAGGCTTGCAATGCATCTATCACGGCCGCACAGGTTTACCCCTGCACTATATTTTTACCCACCCCACCTCCTCACTCCTACCCCCGCCTCGGGGCAGGAGCTGCTGTAATCCGGTGGCGAGTGAGGGCAACACGGCCGCGCGCCCCACATACCCTCGTCCTTGTGATTACTACGTGAAGGATGGATCTCACGTCGGCAGAGTCGACCAGCACATTTCTGGAACGCCACGTACAGGCGTCACGTCCAGGAAGATCCCTACGTACATGGGAGCCGTGGATCTATATGTACATTTGTTGCATTTGATGGTAAGCCATGTCTTAATGGTTACGAAGCTTGAATCTGTAGCCTCTTCGTCGCCCTTAGAAACTACTGGGGTGGGGTTCCTAATTACATTGGTTTTTAAGGTGTTTTGTGTTAAGAGGTGAATTTGGATCTGATTAAAGAATTCATCATACGTGCTCTTGTGGGTACGGGGTCTAAATGTCGTAACTTGGCAAAGTCTTGCAAATCAGTCAATTCATTTTCACCCTTGGAGTTATTACACGCACTGATATCGGTCTTGGGTTATCACTTTAACTCTCTTTCATTTCGTAAGATACGAGTTCAATCTTCCACTCTGATGCCATTAAGGTCAGTGATCAATGACCGGTCGCCTGCGTCGCACTTACACAATACTTACTCACCACGACGCACAGTGAGTACAACACTAGACCATCCTTTGTGATAAACAGCTTCGTCCCATCTTCATCTCAATTTCTCATCACGTATCTGGATTTGGATGAATATCTTTATTCATCTTTCGCGCAACATATGATGTACACGAAGAATTAAAAAAAAAAAAAGGGTGATTACAGCTGCTCGTATTTTCCAATTAAATATGAGACTTCTATTTATTCATTTTTTTCGTTTCATGGTGATGAAAGCGTATCACAATCTGAGTTTTCATCCAATGGCGTAAAGTGGCAAAAACATGAAAATGCCACTGGTAATACATCACTTGTTCATACCAGCGCCAGCATAGTCGAGCTACGACAGTCTTCGTTACTCGAACTACAGATACATGGTATAGTTTTGACACGTGACCCTAGTGTGTAATATAAGCCTCCAGACTCCATAGAATCCTTATTCCACGAACAAAAAACTTGACAGACAACATTACAACTATTTTTCCCTTCCCATATCGCTGTTCCCCGATCCTTAAAAGACAATAGGAAAAGAAGTCATATCGTGGGAGACAGAAAGGAAGGAATTAGGCGGAACAGAAAGGTAAATCTTAATAAAAAGAAAATATCAAGGCTCGGCCAAGTCTGCTTGTGTTGCTGCTTGGTATGTGAGATACCTGAAGTGTGGTCTACGTTCTGTTGTCTGTACCTGTAGAAGTAACTGTGCTTTCTTGCCCTGTTGCTGCCGCGTGTATAAACAATGTCGCTACGAAGCTTTCCTAGCTGAAGGACATGGCAAGACTCTTTCTCCTCCTCTCTCTCTCTCTCTCTCTCTCTCTCTCTCTCTCTCTCTCTCTCTCTCTCTGGGTATTTTCTCGCTGATCGCTTCAAGTTCGTGACTTACACACATCACTGAAAGAAATCGAATCCATTGTTAGAAAGCGAAATGTATTACGTTATTCTATATACTTTCTCTTTGATTGGAGAGAGAGAGAGAGAGAGAGAGAGAGAGAGAGAGAGAGAGAGAGAGAGAGAGAGAGAGAGAGAGAGAGAGAGAGAGAACTCAAAAAAAGATACATATATCAAAAAACATTTTGGCCACTGTTACTACGAGTCCATGAAACAGATTGAATGAAAAACTTTCACCAACATGTTTAGAAAAACAAATCTTTTGATACTGCAGCACATCCACCGTTTTCGATGCAATATTTTTTTTCTACTGTTTTCCCGGCCGTCGTTCAGGTCTGAGTATTTAAAAGTTCGTTACGGAACTTATGAGTCGCGCTGGGCGAGAGAGACGCTTCTCATAAGCCTACACGAAGAGAATTTGGGTTCTTGACTCTTTTCATCTCCCTTAAAAAGAAAAAAAAGGACCATTTTTGCCTCAATAACTCTTCAAAAGATGATGATGATGATACACAAGATAAATGGCCGGCCATCAAAAAATCATGTAATCCTTCCTTAATTACGAGGGTTCAACCCCTTCCGTCCATCGGTGGTAAACTCCCCTGAAGGAAACGACGCCTGCGCGACGGTATAACCCAAACGTCGCGAACGATGTCATTCCCAGCCTCGTGGTGGTCATGGAGGCAAGCGCTTCCTCAACACCGACCAGAATTTCCTTCCCGTCATATCCCTCAATTCGCCTGTGGACCTCGGGAAGCATCGCCCATTTTCGTCAGTCCTGAACCATTCCTTTCGCCTCCAGCTACTTGCTCCTCCAACGCCTTAGAGTAGCTAACCCTCTTTCCACCCCTCAGAGGATAGATGTATCTCCCAGCACCCTGCAGATAGTCTCCCTCTCATCCTCAGGGAAGGCATTTTCTCTCAACCATACATCTGTTTTCTTCCCTCGTCCCCAGAGAACTCAATGTTTCCAGAGAATGCATTCCCCCCCTCACCCATCATTACTCTTTCCTTCATTATCAGAAGGAGCAACAATCACGGCCATTCCCATCCCTCGATAGAGCAGTTCTCCTCTCTCCTCTCTCTCCAGAGAGAGTCAGTGGGTAGCTCCTGGAGAGAGGTGGTTCTTGACAGTGCTGCAAGGTGGTGGTGGCGTTGGTGAACGACCCGCCGAGCAAACCAGAGCAAGATGACCCACACTGATTCGCGTGCCTTGGATACTAATGCGACAAGCGAAGGGAGTTGAGCGACGGTGAGGGTGAGGGGGCAGGGATGAGGAAAGTGAGTGTTTAAGTAGGAAACGAGTGGTGCGAGGCAGTTGTGTGAGGCAGTACGACAAGTGATGGGAAGTGGGGCCATGTGAAGTGTGAGGAGGAAGGGGAGGAGTGTGTGAATAACTGTGTGAATAAAGGAACATGCAAGGTGGGGGGCGTGTGGTCCCAGAAGGAAGCTGATGTGTCTGGTTGTGAGTTGGGTATTCCTGCAGTAAATCATAAATCAAACAAACGAGGAAAATGTGTGAGAAAATAAAAATGAAGCTCACGAAAGGATGAAGGCGAGAAATATCGTGAGATGGAACACTTTACTGGAAAGATGAAACTTAGGGAAAAGTGGATGAAAACTGATGCAGAAAGAATGCCCGTAAGAACAGCTTAGTAAAAGAAAGATAGGAACAATTGGAAAAATTAGTTTCAGACAAATTAATCAAATTAACAAGAAATATGAAAATACCTGAAGAGTACAGAGCGCTGGAGGACAGACTCCGGGTGTGTAGCAAGATAAGGAGGAAAGCACACAGACAAACAAACACACACAGAGAAAAACAAGCTAGTCAGATGCATACATACACCTACCTCTCTGCACGCTATCTCTCTCCCTCGTCCTCCACAGCTGCGTAGCGAAGCCACTCCCAAGACCCAGAAGAATGAGGTTAGGAACTTGCGATGACTTTCCACCTCGTCTTGTGGAATGCAAGAGACAGCAGAGGCTGAGGGTGATAGCTGTACTACATAGAGAGTGTCTGGCTGGGGGTATATGTCAGTCGGCTGCAGGGAGGAAAGATGGCGAGAAGCTCACACCAGGGAGAGAAATGAGAAGTAGCTGCAATGAGGAAAGAAGGGAGCGAGAAATGATAGTAGGGTGGTGATGAGGAAATGTAAGAAATATGTGACGATGAAGAGGAAAGTTAACAATGCTGCAGTGAGGAGAAAGGGGTCACTGCTGCAGTGAGAAGAGATGATTAGTGCAGTAGTGGGATGATCAGAAATGAGCTCACAGTGGAACCAAAAAAGGACAGGGAATATGTGAGAAATATGCGTTGAGGAGAAAAGTGAGTTAAAGAAGATGGAGCAGCAAAGATGATAAACTGTCATGTCTATGGCGGGAGAAACAAGTTCTCATTTGAGAAACAAAACGATGAGAAGTTTGGAACGTGTGACTGAGCTCCGTGTAGAGGAAAGTCGACAGACATGGAACGATGGGAAAGGTCCAGGAGCTAAGGGAAGACTGGGAAATCAGGAGAAAGATGAAGGTAGATGGAGTTACAAGAAGACAAAGAGACAAAGAAGGTCGAGAGAACAGAGGTAGGATGGAGAAACTAAAGGGAAAGTTGAAAAAGGAACAGAAGGACGAGGGACTTTAACGGAAAGCCTAGAGACTAACGGAAGGCCAAGGGACTTAACGGAAGGCCTAGGGACTAACGGAAGGCCGAGGGACTTAACGGAAGGCTTAGAGACTAACGGAAGGCCGAGGGACCAAAGGGAAGATGAGGAATTGTAGATAAGGGAAGAGTAGTGTATAGCTGAATTAGATGAAAAAAAAAAAAACAGTTGCATATAAAGATTAAACGAAGCGAGACACACATGAGCGCAAGGATGTGACGACGTTCAGTTAGAGGGCAATGGAACAAGTCATCAAAAGTGTACAGAGAAAGAAAAAGAGACCTGAAGCTGAATACCCCATCAAAAACTGAATGATATAAAAAAAGGAACTGAATAGTTAGAGAGAGGCAAGAACTTTTCTCCCATGCAGAGAAAATATAATTTCTGGTAAAAGAGAGAGAGGTCGGCAGCGGAGAGATTTTGAGGAGGCGGAGCGTGGTCACCTGAAAAGCCAATTAGGAATATAGTGCTGAAGGAGGCCGTCCCAGGACACAACCACCCTCCTCCATCTGCTTTTTTGCATGAGCTGCTTCCACTGCTCTCCACCCCACTCCAACCCGGGCGCTCTGGCTGCTCTGCGGGACGAGGGAGGTGCTCAGGATGCTGAAGAACACTGAGGGTGGAGGGATTCACTAGAGGAAGAGGATGTGATCACCCTGGATGAAAGGGGAAGTTTGAGTGACACTCGGGAGCGAAGGACGCGAAAGAGGAAGCTCAAGGTGGAAGCAGACATTGTGGGTATAGGGACCAGACACTCTGGTTGCTGGGGGAGAAGAATAGGTGGGGTAAACACAGATGGTGTCGTTAAGAGTGTTGGAGATCCTTTTGGGGTGTAAAGACACCAAGGGTACAGGAAAGAGGGGGCAGGATTGTTGGATGCTTGATCAACTCCTGTTTGTTTCTTTTATGCTAGCTGAGACAGCAGCTGAATGCGCTTAATCTAGGCCATCTCATTACCACAATATATATATATATATATATATATATATATATATATATATATATATATATATATATATATATACCTTAGCCTAAGCTAGGTACCCAGTTTATCGACCAGTGGTTTGGTCTCGCTTACTAGTTATTCACGATCACATAGATAACGTTTGTCCTCAGCATGAGGTTGGGCGGAATTTCGCGTGGCAAGGCTGGAGGGTTGCTGGAGAGGACAGGAAAATGTGAAGTGTTAAAGTGACACTTCTTTGCTGGCGCATAGTTTACAGCATTTTCAGACTGTTACGTTGCTGTCTCGCACTTTTGCCTATGGGTTCCTGTTGCTAAAATAAGCACAGAAGTCGATGTGAACACTTCGACATTGTGTCGTACACTACTGTATCGCAACCCTGAGTTTCATCCAGGTGAGGAAAACTGTGTACAATCAGCCCTTCAAATGGAAAACCACCCACGAGTTCTTCATAGCTTTATCACGGGTGTCTGAAATGTCCTTCAGGGCAAATCACTGGTGTACACAGTTTCCTTCACGGAGAATCACTGACAGGCAGAACCGTCCTCTGCCTCACATTGGTCTGACATACGTTCTATGACGGATCCGACAGTAAGGTTTAACTCACCACTCTCAGTGCTCAGCTTTATAAAAACGACCTTGCTCAGAAAATCCATGTGAGAGTAGAGGGTGTGGGATGCAATTCGAACCGACATGTACTCCAATAACGGCAGGGAGGATGCGAGGGTCTGCTACCCTGGCATCGTACTCCGCAGGGCGGGCGTACGTTACAGGTTTTTGCTCAAGCTAAAGTTAAATGAGCGGAAAAAAAAAAAAAAATTCCTGAAAATTTGTTGTTGATAAAGTTCTTACAAAATACATGTTCCAATAACATAACTTTGTTCTAACCACTGTACTAACGCGTTAAAACTAACGAGTGTAGTAGCCTTCAAGCAAGTAACGGTCATGGCTGGCAAGGTATTCGTAAATAAAAAAATTCAGACGGATATTCTACATCAGATCACCTCTCCAGTGAACCCACCCTCAGTCAGGCACACCTAGTGGACGGGGGAATATGGGGTATCCATAGGAGGGACATAAGCATAAGCACTGATAATCCAATCTCCAACTGTTGAACATCATCATCATTCTCAATTCTGTTCAGATCGTAGAACACTGTTATCATTCGTTAGATTATCATTCTACCATGATACAAAGAGCATGAATAACATGTCGTTATCCTCGAGTCAGCAATGACTAACAAATTTCCCGAACAACTGTAAGTGACAGCGATGGGATAATGTATCATTCGTTACGAAAAGAAACGCCTGGAAGATGTTCATGCTTCAGAAAAGAAAAAGACTGGTGCCGTCTTGCTAGACCCCAGCAGGAAGACCCAAGCGCAAAGTATTTTTAACCTCCTCCTCCAGGAGCAAGAATAACTGCAAAAATATTTCATCAAGCTGCACCAACTTTTTTAACACAATACTTCAGCGATGAGGCAAGGTACCAACTATGTGGGAAATTCACATTCCAGCCATGACAGTAAAAAAAAAAAAGAGGAGGGAACAGTACACTGAGCACAGATACTGAAGCAACGGCGAGAACACATGTTTTAGTGAAAGAGCACGACGGTAACAACCATCATGGCCGGAGACACAGAAAACACATGTTAACAAGAAGACACATCACACAGCGACACAAACATCATCATGCTGACAACACCCGACACAAACATCATCATGCTGACAACACCCGACACAAACATCATCATGCTGACAACACCCGACACAAACATCATCATGCTGACAACACCCGACACAAACATCATCATGCTGACAACACCCGACACAAACATCATCATGCTGACAACACCCGACACAAACATCATCATGCTGACAACACCCGACACAAACATCATCATGCTGACAACACCCGACACAAACATCATCATGTTGACAACACCCGACACAAACATCATCATGCTGACAACACCCGACACAAACATCATCATGCTGACAACATCCGACACAAACATCATCATGTTGACAACATCCGACACAAACATCATCATGCTGACAACACCCGACACAAACATCATCATGCTGACAACACCCGACACAAACATCATCATGCTGACAACATCCGACACAAACATCATCATTCTGACAACACTCGACACAAACATCATCATGCTGACAACACCCGACACAAACATCATCATGCTGACAACACCCGACACAAACATCATCATGCTGACAACATCCGACACAAACATCATGATGCTGACAACACCCGACACAAACATCATCATGCTGACAACACCCGACAACATCATCATGCTGACAACATCCGACACAAACATCATCATGCGGACAACATCCGACACAAACATCATCATGCTGACAACACCCGACACAAACATCATTATGCTGACAACACCCGACACAAACATCATCATGCTGACAACACCCGACACAAACATCATCATGCTGACAACACCCGACACAAACATCATGATGCTGACAACATCCGACACAAACATCATTATGCTGACAACACCCGACACAAACATCATTATGCTGACAACACCCGACACAAACATCATCATGCTGACAACACCCGACACAAACATTCCAGACAGACGGTGAGAACAAGCAAATACAACACAAACTTACACATATAACACTTAACACACAAGTATATCCCCTGCATTACCTACAAGACGAATCAGTACCTCGCCAACACCAGTCAGGAGGGACATGTAAAGTATCTGAACCAAAAAAATAAAAATAGTTTCCCTCGGAGGTTTTATACAATGACTGAGTGAAGATTCGAATAAAGATTAACACGTCAACATTTTGATCACTAGCATTATGAATATATATAGACTGAGTACAGAATGGAAAAAGGTGAGAACAAAGGACGTAAGGGGAGTGGGGGAGGAATGGGATGCATTTAGGGAAGCAGTTATGGCTTGCACAAAAGATGATTGTGGCATGAGAAGAGTGGGAGGTTGGCAGATTAGAAAGGGTAGTGAGTGGTGGGATGAAGAAGTAAGAGTATTAGTGAAAGAGAAGAGAGAGGCATTTGGACGATTTTTGCAGGGAAATAATGCAAATGAGCGGGATATGTATAAAAGAAAGAGGCAGGAGGTCAAGAGAAAGGTGCAAGAGGTGAAAAAGAGGGCAAATGAGAGTTGGGGTGAGAGAGTATCATTAAATTTTAGGGAGAATAAAAAGATGTTTTGGAAGGAGGTAAATAAAGGGCGTAAGACAAGGGAACTTCAGTGAAGGGGGCTAATGGGGAGGTGATAACAAGTAGTGGTGATGTGAGAAGGAGATGGAGTGAGTATTTTGAAGGTTTGTTGAATGTGTTTGATGATAGAGTGGCAGATATAGGGTGTTTTGGTCGAGGTGGTGTGCAAAGTGAGAGGGTTAGGGAAAATGATTTGGTAAACAGAGAAGAGGTAGTGAAAGCTTTGCGGAAGATGAAAGCCGGCAAGGCAGAGGGTTCGGGTGGTATTGCAGTGGAATTTATTAAAAAAGGGGGTGACTGTATTGTTGACTGGTTGGTAAGGTTATTTAATGTATGTATGACTCATAGTGAGGTGCCTGAGGATTGGCAGAATGCTTGCATAGTGCCATTGTACAAAGGCAAAGGGGATAAAAGTGAGTGCTCAAATTACAGAGGTATAAGTCTGTTGAGTATTCCTGGGAAATTATATGGGAGGGTATTGACTGAGAGGGTGAAGGCATGTACAGAGCATCAGATTGGGGAAGAGCAGTGTGGTTTCAGAAGTGGTAGAGAATGTGTGGATCAGGTGTTTGCTTTGAAGAATGTATGTGAGAATACTTAGAAATGCAAATGGATTTGTATGTAGCATTTATGGATCTGGAGAAGGTATATGATAGAGTTGATAGGGATGCTCTGTGGAAGGTATTAAGAATATATGGTGTGGAAGGCAAGTTGTTAGAAGCAGTGAAAAGTTTTTTATCGAGGATGTAAGGCATGTGTACGTGTAGGAAGAGAGGAAAGTGATTGGTTCTCAGTGAATGTGGGTTTGCGGCAGGGGTGTGTGATGTCTCCATGGTTGTTTAATTTGTTTATGGATGGGGTTGTTAGGGAGGTGAATGCAAGAGTTTTGGAAAGAGAGGCAAGTATGCAGTCTTTTGTGGATGAGAGAGCTTGGGAAGTGAGTCAGTTGTTGTTCGCTGATGATACAACGCTGGTGGCTGATTTTGGTAAAGTGTGTGAAAGTAGAAACCTGAGAGTAAATGTGAATAAGTTAGGTACAGTAGGGTTGAGGGACAAGTAAATTGGGAGGTACGTTTGAATGGAGAAAACTGGAGGAAAGTGAAGTGTTTTAGATATCTGGGAGTGGATTTGGCAGCGGATGGAGCCAAGGAAGCGGAAGGGAATCATAGGGTGGGGGAGGGGGCGAAAATTCTGGGAGCCTTGAAGAATGTGAGGAAGTCGAGAACATTATCTCAGAAAGCAAAAATGGTTATGTTTGAAGGAATAGTGGATCCAACAATGTTATATGGTTGAGAGGCGTGGCCTATAGATAGAGTTGTGCGGAGGAGGGTGGATGTGCTGGAAATGAGATGTTTGAGGACAATATGTGGTGTGAGGTGGTTTGATCGAGTAAGTGATAATAGTGGTAATAAGAAGAGTGTGGTTGAGAGAGCAGAAGAGGGTGTTTTGAAATGGTTTGGTAACATGGAGAGAATGAGTGAGGAAATGTTGACCAAGAGGATATATGTGTCAGAGGTGGAGGGAACGAGGAGAAGTGGGAGACCAAATTGGAGGTGGGAAGATGGAGTGAAAAAGATTTTGAGTGATCGGGGCCTGAACATGCAGCAGGGTGAAAGGCGTGCAAGAAATAGAGTGAATTGGAACGATGTGGTATACCGGGGTCGACGTGCTGTCAATGGATTGAACCAGGGCATGTGAAGCGTCTGGGGTAAACCATGGAAAGTTCTGTGGAGCCTGGATGTGGAAAGGGAGCTGTGGTTTCGGTGCATTATCACATGACAGCTAGAGACTGAGTGGGAGCGAATGTGGCCTTTGTTGTCTTTTCCTAGCGATACCTCGCGCACATAAGGGGGGAGGGGGTTGTTATTTCATGTGTGGCGGGGTGGCGATGGGAATGAATAGAGGCAGACAGTATGAATTATGTACATGTGTATATATGTAAATGTCTGTGTGTGTATACATATGTATACGTTGAGATGTATAGGTATTCATATTTGCGTGTGTGGACGTGTATGTATATACATGTGTATGTGAGTGGGTGGGGCCATTCTTTCGTCTGTTTCCTTGCGCTACCTCGCTCACGCGGGAGACAGCGACAAAGCAAAATAAATAAATAAATAAATAAATAAATAAATATATATATATATATATATATATATATATATATATATATATATATATATATATATATATATATATATATAAACAAATGTTTAACGCAGTCTCTTTTCGACCATGGAGCTTGCTGTTCCTCGCTACTTTTTCTCACGATATCGGGAGATTATGGAGCAAGAGGCCATATGCCACAGTGGCGGGGGGAAAAAAAGCAAGGATCAGAATGGACCAGAAGCTGGTGTTTAGTCTTCCTTTGAGCTGGCACGTCTCCACCTACGTCCAGTGGGTGAGGAGCCAGCAGAGTGAAACAGAGTGGCAGACGAAGGCTATTGTAAGTCGGCCTTCAGCCACCTTCACCTCTGAGTGCGTCGAGGTCAGACAATCAGTCATAAGAATAACACTTTCTGGAAGCCAAGTGTCTGCTGTCCGCGCTCATAGCGTTCCACCCTCTTTACGACGAGCAGGTCAACCTCACCTTGTACATATCCAGTAGAATAAAATATGTGTGTAGTATATACTGTCCCAACCATTTATAAAATGAAATGGATATATTCCACAATACCAATATCGTTAATGATAATAATAATAATAATAATGATAATAATGATAATAATAATAATAATAATAATAATAATAATAATAATAATAGAAATGAAAAAAATGAATTCACTATCCTCGCTCACTGCCGATGTACTCGCCACTAAGGTGACTCCACGCCAACATCTCCCTTGCCTCCTCGTGTCCGCAGGAAGTTGCCTTATGAATATAACAGAGATCTACACAACAAGTAACAACTACTGTAGCCGTAGAGTGTATATGGTAAGGTCCAATGAGCTGAGACGCATCTTTGGCAGCACAGAAAAAGAATTTCGGAAGCTCTGAGGTTTGGTCGTTTACTGGCTGGAGAGCCAACGATTCACAACAACGTAACATGTGAACACGTCGTTAAACGCTCGAAGATACAGTCAGCCCTATGAAAATATACGGATGGCTGACCGTGACGGACGAATGATGACTGATATGTCTTCATATCATAAATAAACTTGCCATTTACCCGCACCCTGATCGTTCGCAGAATGGCGAGAGTTCCATGGTGAAGACTGAGCCATTAATTACAGGCCCATGTGTATGTGTGCTCGTTAGATTTAATGGTTATCGACTGCTTGACGACCAGTGTGCCAGAATCCGCGGCGCACACGTCACACACATACATAACAAAGTGAAGCTGGAATGACCCGAGGTAAAACTGGAAGATCTATATCGTGGTGTATAGGGATAGGGATTTGGAGGGCATATCTGGTTGGGCAATCTTTGGTGGCAGTTCTGGGATTTCGATATGGCGCAAATGAAGCTTGGAAATTAATATCAATCTAAAGACTGGGAAGTTCGCTGGGCTCAACCACAAGTCTTCTGAGTATCCATCGCAGATTACAATCTTAAATCTTTACAAGAGCTAGATTGCCTGTCATCACATTTTCTTTCTTCTTTTTTGGATCTATGTTGATTGTATACGTAGGACAGCAAGAAGGAAGGAGGTGTTAGGTTCCTTACATATACTGACTGCTCCATGGTCAAGTTTTCTACCGTCAGTTTGTCTATTCATTCAGTTTACTGTTTGGTTATGGGAGGGAGGTTCTTGTATAAGCGGCTGCTCAGCCCATTTTCTTATTCGTTGATTTCCTGAATTCTTCCCAATGTGATTTGTTATTTGGTCTGGATTCGACGAAGTCTCTTTGGGTCCTTGTGATGTTGGCTGCTTACTACATCTTTTTTTTCCCCGTCTCTTTTTATGTTGGTTTCGGTGGTTTCTGTGTTTGCAGTGGACTAGAACACTGATGACTATTTCTCCTCTTACTCTAGCAAACAGAAGGTTGTTCATCGTCTCCTCTGCTAGAATGCATTAGTTGCAAAAATTTGTATCCAAAACAAAGAATTAATTCCATACCCTTGTATCTGCTCACAGCAAGACACCCAGTGCCATACACGTAGTTGGAACCATTTCCATGTCGTTCTGTTAAACCATGGCATTTGGAAGTGTTCTTAGATAAAGTTAACAGGTTACGTCCTACGTAGTTCCTTATCTGTTTCTTAGGCAAATGCCTGCATGGCTCTCGCATCAGACTGGTCTACGGTGGGTTACGGAAGGGTCCAACAGGTAGAACTTGACATGGGATTACATCGAGATGAACTTGCAAATCCCCCACTTCCTCCGCTCGAAGGCTGTCTGTTCGCTCGGGGATCAAGTGAGGCTCTGTAACCGGAGGGATACGGTGCGTCTCTGTAATATATCACAATTGGGGTTCGTGTACTTTCCTATTAATAGCAGAAGGGGCCCGCTGCTTCCTGTGTGGAGAGGTTACGCTGCGCAAGATCTAGAAAAAGGACTGCTGGTGGCAGTGAGCAGACCAAGTGAAATTTCTCAGCAGCCGACGACCGCATTTCTCTCCATTACCAGCTCATCCCGGATATTAATGTTTATCGAATGAAGTCTCTCAAATCATGCTGCCTAATTGTTGAATAATTCCTCTGCTTGGCAATTAGAATTTCACCGCAACATTATAGGTCTGCAGGTGGAAAATGGAAATGAAATGATGGATTAATTTCGATTCCCATGAATGGCAAATTTTCGACTGAAAATCTCGTTTAACTAAAGCCAATTGCTGGTAATTCACCGTTGAAGATCTGGATATAACATTGATTACAGACCGGTGATACAACGTCTGTTGTATCTGCAAGGTGAACAAATCTTCGTTGGATGGTAACGCGTGACACGTCAGCTACCCATCGACTGGCGTTACAAAGGTGCATCACGTCACAGAAGAGGAAGAATAGCCTCACAGAAGTCAGCTCGTCTCACATCTAAGCAAACGAGTAGCTGCGACAGAGTCCCTGATGTTATACAGTGGCGGAGGCAGTTTTGCAGATGATTTAGATACGCGTCGTAAGAGCCGCTCTAATACGACTGGTGACAATGCAACATGTGTGAACAACGGCTCTGCCGTCATAGGGGAAAACCTCCACAAAGGCACACTGTACCACTGAAAGCAGCCACTTCAGGTACGGTGGCTCAAAATATCTATTTCGTACGTGTTTTTCCCCCCATCCGTCCAGCTCCTGAATATTGATGCATTACTCCTAATTCACCGATGATGGAAATCCCATTAGCCAAATGGTGTGTCCGTGTGAGGTAACCGCAATTAAGGTACTTCGTCCCGGCTCCAACCAGTAAAATACCGAACATCAAATTCCAGAAATGGGGGAAAAAAGGAAAAAGAAAAAAATGAAGCGTGTCGGTAACAAATCTGAAAATTCGTACGTCTGACTATAATTTCTGAAACATGTCTGCAGTTCTAATATGAATCTGACTGTATCTACCAACTGGCAAGGTACTTTAAGTCTAGAGGGCCTTAGGGGATCTGTAAGCCTTTTTTTCACTGAGGAACAATACAACTATATGTGGCTCATCAGAGGCTTATTGATGCAGTTGCACTGCTAAAGGGACGCCACTCGACCAGCACTACAAGAGCTTACAGGTGCACGCAGGAGGGAGGGAACAGCTGGAGCCTTGATGGACCATGACGACGCAGTCTGTTTGAGGACTAACAGTATAATAGATTCCTAATCTGTCTGAGACGGAGACAGGTTAGTACACAAGAATGCACCTGCCCACCCACCACTCCCTCCAGTCCTGGTCGTCAGCGTTTGAATACATTGCTTAAGTGGCTGAAAAGAAAGGAGGTCGTTGTTAAAAAGAGGATGGTCGAAGGATGCACGAGAGAACCCTGAGGAACACCGCGGTTGACAGGGAGAGAGGAATATCCTGACCTCCAAACATTCACGGGAAACAGACCGACCAGAGAGGGAGCTGGTTACGATGGGAGAGTGAAGGAGCTAAACCGAAAGAGGGAAGACTGGACATAAGACCTCAATGTCAAACCCTGCTAGAAGCTTTCAAGATGCCTGTTAGATAGAATGACATATATATCCGTAGTATAGGAAAGAACATCACTTTACGAGAGCCAAGATCAAGATCAGAGAGAATATTATGAGACTCAAGGTTTGAGGAACTGGAGGTTGAGGAGAGGTTCAGGCTCTGGAAACAGTAACGTCTAAGCAACTGGACGACAACTGTGAGGATTGAGGACAGGTTTTGCCAATTCACGTTTCCACGAAGTAAAATCTTGGATAAGAAGGAATAAAACAGACAAGCAAGGACAGGCGCAAAACACGAGAGATGCCAGAAAGAACGATTCTTAGACAGCAGGAAAAGAAGCCACAGGTACGGGTTTAGGGATACTAAGGTAAGAGTTATGGAGTGTGGGAGTTTCAGAATCATCCAAGGTGAATCTACAGGAAAACAAGGAAACCAAGAAAAGTGCATCTGGCAGACGAGACAGTTATGGTGCCGTCGGAACAGAAAAGTAAGGAAAGATAAAACGACAAAAGTCCTCAGGCATATTTTTGGTCAAAGACCAGAAAGGCCTGTTAGTGGAAGGAAAGATGAGGTTATCACACTTCCTGCGGACAGAGGAGCAATCCACTTTACGCGTGAAGACCAGAAAGTAAATGAGAGTCGAAGGAGGAATATTTTCCCATGTCCAACATGTTATGTCCGATATACAGGTTGCCCATTCATCATTTCCAGGCGTGTGTAAATTTCACGCAATATAATTTCAGAATATATATATTTACATACCTGAACAGCAAATGCACAAACCTAATTGAAAAAAAAAAAAACTAGAAATCTAGTGAGATACCAGTTACCATGATATTTTTTCTTACGATAATGAAGGCTGAAAAATGATATCTACGGCAAAACAGGAATGCAAGAAGTTAAATATGCAGCAGAAAGTCGGCGGGCGGCGGCAGATTGGGCCAAGGCAAACCTTTCCTTTAGATATTCACGTCGAGTGACGATAAATCCGCCAGAGCCAAGCACGAGCTCTCACATCCACAGCCAATATTCAGCTGGACCCGTCAGCAAACTCTGCTGGGGAAATCTATGGTTATCTCCTTTATTCTTATGATAACAATTTATCATTCTTCTGCTTCATATCCTCGGAAAAGAGATCTCACCCTGTCAGCCAGCGGTGGTCGTATATACCTTTACTGTTCTGTCTCTTATCTCAAACATCTCCACGACCTTAGGACTCTCCTACAGACGTGGTTCATTAGCTCTCCTGTCATCTGTCCACCCAATGTACCCTTATATACCTTTGTAATACGAACATCAAAGAAATTTTCTTGAACGTTACAACGATTTGAATAGATGAGGTATGTGAACACTTTATGCCCGGCGAAAGACTCCACTCCAAGACACAATTTGACGACTCTGTATCCATTCCCACTGTGTTGGTTATGAGGCAATATCACTCTCGTCCGTCGATTAACTGCAGCAACAGAGACGGAATGGTATTCCCGGGTGATTATTGATGTTGGTTTGAAGGTTCCTCAAGTGTCGTCCGTGTACTGGACCACACTGGGACTCGATGAAAGACAGGTCACGAGCCTCGCTCTGCACTGTACTTCCTACAAATTTGTATGAAGCAGTACAGACGTCCGTCTTAGGAAGTTTCCAGGTACTCTCTCCCTCTAACCATTCCTCTCGGTCCGCTATGAAATTGCTAGCATCTCCCTGTTTTCTAGGTATCATTTTGGCCACTCCTGTCGTGAGGTAAGTGCGCGTATCCCCTGACACCAAGGATTGGACCTGTGGCACGCATTTGGCTGCTGCTTCTCACACTTTCTGTTTGGAGACCTGCCACACGAAGATTGACCGTTACAATGGTTCCTGCAGAAGGTAACCATTTTCTGCTACTCTGGCCGTCACTCCCTCCCTCCCGGTCTGGCAACCACACCCTCCATATACCACTAAACCATCCCTACCTGGTCACCACATCCTCCCTCGAAAACATCACTCACTCCCTCACAGCCCACGACATTTTGACCGAAGGAATGGCATTGTTCAGTGGCATAACCATTCACCCCCCCGCCACGTTTCCCTCTTCAATCCCATGATTGCAAAACCTTCCCGCTCAGCAAGAAAATATTTTCCCGGAAATATATCACCCGAACAACCAGCAATTTTTACGCCGTCAAGGAAATTAATGAATCAATGATAACTGTGTATGGGAGGTTTGCTGTCGAGCGTCTGCCAAGTTCCTCAGTGTGTTTACAAGTGTGTGTGTGTGTGGGCGGGGGGGGGGGGGGGGGTTAATTGTGATACATTTGACAGCATTTTTGACGTACGTGGAGACAGACAACAAGGCAGGACCGCCATTTTTTCCCTTTTTTTTTTCTTTTTAGTATGATTAATGCTCATCACACAAAAGTGCTCGATCAATTCTATCATTAGCGTCAGTGTACCATCTCGTACAAAAATTGAGCTGAGTGATGCATACGACGTCATTCACTTTGCTATAGTAATATGCTGCCATTCAAGGGCAACAGCTGCACCATTATCTGAATTATGGTTTAATAAGCGCTCTGATAAATCTTTAGCAGTCACCGGAAAGGCTAAATAACAAACTCTATCCGGGAACCTGAGTAATAATGACAATAAAGAGTAGTATATACTGACCTGGACTCAACACATCATAGAAAACGGACAATAACAGAGGCGCCGGCGTTCGTTTGAGTGCAATATTGACGCTGTGATGGGGGGAGGCCTCTTACAAGGTAATTCACGTCACAACGAAACTGAGATTACAAATATTCGATAGTTACTAAAGAAACCCTAATAACCCCTGCCTGTACGAGTGTGTAATCCTCTCAAATTTAGCTGCATTTTTGAAAAAAAAAAAATGACAATAATGATAGTAATTATAACAATAAATTTCCCTCACAGATTCAGTTAAATGAAAGTAGGAGAAACTATGAAAATACAAGTGCTTGTCAAATGATGTAGAGGACCCGATAACGAAGCGAGAGATATGGTGTTGGCTTTGAGAACGTTGTCTTAGCCACATATGCTGCGCTGAGTGAGGAGCAAAACGCTAATGAAGAACCCACTACTAATAATGGTTTCACTGTGTTCCTGGGTTGTGGGGAAAATACGTAGATGACAAACTTGTTTTAATATGTTCAATTATCATTATACAATTTAGTTTAATATGAGGACACTAATGTTAATAATCTCCTCCCTTTATTCCGCGCTTCGTTGTATGTCTGCTGAGGAACCGAGATATCTTCAACTCAAATGATCAATACCGTGTCGATATATGCGCTGTACCACTGTTACCTTTTCTTGGTGTTGTCGCTGTTGATGAATATTAATCATCACATTTCTCGCGATACACAATGGATAATAGATGGTTGTACAATGTAGTACTCATGTTTCACATGACTTAATATACGTCCGCGTAATATTTTGCTGCACAATTACTACAAAACCACACCTACAGCCTCTACTCATACCAGAGTCATCTGTCTTGCTCAACACCACCGCAGCCTTTGCCCTCGTATCTACAACAGTAAACAGTCTTCTTGCCTTTACGACTGCCACTGTCTTCACTGTTAACACAATCATTTAGCATGTCTCTCCACTGTCGTCGACGCAGCCACTGCAGACATCACTACAACGACCATCTCTAACCCTCTCACCCCCCCAACCACTGTCTTCGCCTGCTCCATCCACCACCACAATCACATTCCTTTAACAATGCCGCAGCCATAACCACACACCACCCGCTATACATAATCTCCTCTCACGCCACCAGAACAACAACTGTTCATACCATTTTTTCGTGACTCGGGCAAAGCGTGTTATCACATTCACCACATCTTCAAAGCTTCCATCGTGGCTTATGCTGTTGAAGACATCACGAACATAGCCTCACCTCCTCTACACCATTATTCACCTTCACCCTCTCCTCCTGCCCCCATCACCATCCTCTGGACCAGTTACAAAGTTTCTCCCTTGACACTACCATCAGTTCTACACCCTCGCACTACCATTCTCTCCAACCATCACTCACCACCATTCGAAGCGCCCGTCATCACGGCTCTCTACACATCAAAACCCTAAAGTAGTATAACCAC